>NW_027480854.1:35000-124126 GCF_051401765.1 Calliopsis andreniformis | reverse complement strand
CCGACGACTTTCGGTTCCGGAGCGACACGAACGCTCCATGATTCTCGATTATCTCGACACAGGTAAGAGACAGAGGAGAACAAGTGTATGGTTTTAGAGAGCCACGAGCACCAGGAATAAGGATCTACCGTTGTCATTTCGTTCCGTCGACATTCGGTTCCGGAGCGACACGAACGGGGACTTAGAATTTTTTCGCTCGGGCTCCGGAGCGACACGAACGGGGACTTAGAATTTTTTCGCTCGGGCTCCGGAGCGACACGATCGCTCCGTTATTCTACGTTCTCTCGGTCCACGGGCATCAGAGAGCAAAACAGCCTAATAGTTTTAGAGTGCCTCAACGATCAGGAATATGGATCTAACGTTCTCGTTTCGAACCGACGACTTTCGGTTCCGGAGCGACACGAACGCTCCATGATTCTCGATTATCTCGACACAGGTAAGAGACAGAGGAGAACAAGTGTATGGTTTTAGAGAGCCACGAGCACCAGGAATAAGGATCTACCGTTGTCATTTCGTTCCGTCGACATTCGGTTCCGGAGCGACACGAACGGGGACTTAGAATTTTTTCGCTCGGGCTCCGGAGCGACACGAACGGGGACTTAGAATTTTTTCGCTCGGGCTCCGGAGCGACACGATCGCTCCGTTATTCTACGTTCTCTCGGTCCACGGGCATCAGAGAGCAAAACAGCCTAATAGTTTTAGAGTGCCTCAACGATCAGGAATATGGATCTAACGTTCTCGTTTCGAACCGACGACTTTCGGTTCCGGAGCGACACGAACGCTCCATGATTCTCGATTATCTCGACACAGGTAAGAGACAGAGGAGAACAAGTGTATGGTTTTAGAGAGCCACGAGCACCAGGAATAAGGATCTACCGTTGTCATTTCGTTCCGTCGACATTCGGTTCCGGAGCGACACGAACGGGGACTTAGAATTTTTTCGCTCGGGCTCCGGAGCGACACGAACGGGGACTTAGAATTTTTTCGCTCGGGCTCCGGAGCGACACGATCGCTCCGTTATTCTACGTTCTCTCGGTCCACGGGCATCAGAGAGCAAAACAGCCTAATAGTTTTAGAGTGCCTCAACGATCAGGAATATGGATCTAACGTTCTCGTTTCGAACCGACGACTTTCGGTTCCGGAGCGACACGAACGCTCCATGATTCTCGATTATCTCGACACAGGTAAGAGACAGAGGAGAACAAGTGTATGGTTTTAGAGAGCCACGAGCACCAGGAATAAGGATCTACCGTTGTCATTTCGTTCCGTCGACATTCGGTTCCGGAGCGACACGAACGGGGACTTAGAATTTTTTCGCTCGGGCTCCGGAGCGACACGAACGGGGACTTAGAATTTTTTCGCTCGGGCTCCGGAGCGACACGATCGCTCCGTTATTCTACGTTCTCTCGGTCCACGGGCATCAGAGAGCAAAACAGCCTAATAGTTTTAGAGTGCCTCAACGATCAGGAATATGGATCTAACGTTCTCGTTTCGAACCGACGACTTTCGGTTCCGGAGCGACACGAACGCTCCATGATTCTCGATTATCTCGACACAGGTAAGAGACAGAGGAGAACAAGTGTATGGTTTTAGAGAGCCACGAGCACCAGGAATAAGGATCTACCGTTGTCATTTCGTTCCGTCGACATTCGGTTCCGGAGCGACACGAACGGGGACTTAGAATTTTTTCGCTCGGGCTCCGGAGCGACACGAACGGGGACTTAGAATTTTTTCGCTCGGGCTCCGGAGCGACACGATCGCTCCGTTATTCTACGTTCTCTCGGTCCACGGGCATCAGAGAGCAAAACAGCCTAATAGTTTTAGAGTGCCTCAACGATCAGGAATATGGATCTAACGTTCTCGTTTCGAACCGACGACTTTCGGTTCCGGAGCGACACGAACGCTCCATGATTCTCGATTATCTCGACACAGGTAAGAGACAGAGGAGAACAAGTGTATGGTTTTAGAGAGCCACGAGCACCAGGAATAAGGATCTACCGTTGTCATTTCGTTCCGTCGACATTCGGTTCCGGAGCGACACGAACGGGGACTTAGAATTTTTTCGCTCGGGCTCCGGAGCGACACGAACGGGGACTTAGAATTTTTTCGCTCGGGCTCCGGAGCGACACGATCGCTCCGTTATTCTACGTTCTCTCGGTCCACGGGCATCAGAGAGCAAAACAGCCTAATAGTTTTAGAGTGCCTCAACGATCAGGAATATGGATCTAACGTTCTCGTTTCGAACCGACGACTTTCGGTTCCGGAGCGACACGAACGCTCCATGATTCTCGATTATCTCGACACAGGTAAGAGACAGAGGAGAACAAGTGTATGGTTTTAGAGAGCCACGAGCACCAGGAATAAGGATCTACCGTTGTCATTTCGTTCCGTCGACATTCGGTTCCGGAGCGACACGAACGGGGACTTAGAATTTTTTCGCTCGGGCTCCGGAGCGACACGAACGGGGACTTAGAATTTTTTCGCTCGGGCTCCGGAGCGACACGATCGCTCCGTTATTCTACGTTCTCTCGGTCCACGGGCATCAGAGAGCAAAACAGCCTAATAGTTTTAGAGTGCCTCAACGATCAGGAATATGGATCTAACGTTCTCGTTTCGAACCGACGACTTTCGGTTCCGGAGCGACACGAACGCTCCATGATTCTCGATTATCTCGACACAGGTAAGAGACAGAGGAGAACAAGTGTATGGTTTTAGAGAGCCACGAGCACCAGGAATAAGGATCTACCGTTGTCATTTCGTTCCGTCGACATTCGGTTCCGGAGCGACACGAACGGGGACTTAGAATTTTTTCGCTCGGGCTCCGGAGCGACACGAACGGGGACTTAGAATTTTTTCGCTCGGGCTCCGGAGCGACACGATCGCTCCGTTATTCTACGTTCTCTCGGTCCACGGGCATCAGAGAGCAAAACAGCCTAATAGTTTTAGAGTGCCTCAACGATCAGGAATATGGATCTAACGTTCTCGTTTCGAACCGACGACTTTCGGTTCCGGAGCGACACGAACGCTCCATGATTCTCGATTATCTCGACACAGGTAAGAGACAGAGGAGAACAAGTGTATGGTTTTAGAGAGCCACGAGCACCAGGAATAAGGATCTACCGTTGTCATTTCGTTCCGTCGACATTCGGTTCCGGAGCGACACGAACGGGGACTTAGAATTTTTTCGCTCGGGCTCCGGAGCGACACGAACGGGGACTTAGAATTTTTTCGCTCGGGCTCCGGAGCGACACGATCGCTCCGTTATTCTACGTTCTCTCGGTCCACGGGCATCAGAGAGCAAAACAGCCTAATAGTTTTAGAGTGCCTCAACGATCAGGAATATGGATCTAACGTTCTCGTTTCGAACCGACGACTTTCGGTTCCGGAGCGACACGAACGCTCCATGATTCTCGATTATCTCGACACAGGTAAGAGACAGAGGAGAACAAGTGTATGGTTTTAGAGAGCCACGAGCACCAGGAATAAGGATCTACCGTTGTCATTTCGTTCCGTCGACATTCGGTTCCGGAGCGACACGAACGGGGACTTAGAATTTTTTCGCTCGGGCTCCGGAGCGACACGAACGGGGACTTAGAATTTTTTCGCTCGGGCTCCGGAGCGACACGATCGCTCCGTTATTCTACGTTCTCTCGGTCCACGGGCATCAGAGAGCAAAACAGCCTAATAGTTTTAGAGTGCCTCAACGATCAGGAATATGGATCTAACGTTCTCGTTTCGAACCGACGACTTTCGGTTCCGGAGCGACACGAACGCTCCATGATTCTCGATTATCTCGACACAGGTAAGAGACAGAGGAGAACAAGTGTATGGTTTTAGAGAGCCACGAGCACCAGGAATAAGGATCTACCGTTGTCATTTCGTTCCGTCGACATTCGGTTCCGGAGCGACACGAACGGGGACTTAGAATTTTTTCGCTCGGGCTCCGGAGCGACACGAACGGGGACTTAGAATTTTTTCGCTCGGGCTCCGGAGCGACACGATCGCTCCGTTATTCTACGTTCTCTCGGTCCACGGGCATCAGAGAGCAAAACAGCCTAATAGTTTTAGAGTGCCTCAACGATCAGGAATATGGATCTAACGTTCTCGTTTCGAACCGACGACTTTCGGTTCCGGAGCGACACGAACGCTCCATGATTCTCGATTATCTCGACACAGGTAAGAGACAGAGGAGAACAAGTGTATGGTTTTAGAGAGCCACGAGCACCAGGAATAAGGATCTACCGTTGTCATTTCGTTCCGTCGACATTCGGTTCCGGAGCGACACGAACGGGGACTTAGAATTTTTTCGCTCGGGCTCCGGAGCGACACGAACGGGGACTTAGAATTTTTTCGCTCGGGCTCCGGAGCGACACGATCGCTCCGTTATTCTACGTTCTCTCGGTCCACGGGCATCAGAGAGCAAAACAGCCTAATAGTTTTAGAGTGCCTCAACGATCAGGAATATGGATCTAACGTTCTCGTTTCGAACCGACGACTTTCGGTTCCGGAGCGACACGAACGCTCCATGATTCTCGATTATCTCGACACAGGTAAGAGACAGAGGAGAACAAGTGTATGGTTTTAGAGAGCCACGAGCACCAGGAATAAGGATCTACCGTTGTCATTTCGTTCCGTCGACATTCGGTTCCGGAGCGACACGAACGGGGACTTAGAATTTTTTCGCTCGGGCTCCGGAGCGACACGAACGGGGACTTAGAATTTTTTCGCTCGGGCTCCGGAGCGACACGATCGCTCCGTTATTCTACGTTCTCTCGGTCCACGGGCATCAGAGAGCAAAACAGCCTAATAGTTTTAGAGTGCCTCAACGATCAGGAATATGGATCTAACGTTCTCGTTTCGAACCGACGACTTTCGGTTCCGGAGCGACACGAACGCTCCATGATTCTCGATTATCTCGACACAGGTAAGAGACAGAGGAGAACAAGTGTATGGTTTTAGAGAGCCACGAGCACCAGGAATAAGGATCTACCGTTGTCATTTCGTTCCGTCGACATTCGGTTCCGGAGCGACACGAACGGGGACTTAGAATTTTTTCGCTCGGGCTCCGGAGCGACACGAACGGGGACTTAGAATTTTTTCGCTCGGGCTCCGGAGCGACACGATCGCTCCGTTATTCTACGTTCTCTCGGTCCACGGGCATCAGAGAGCAAAACAGCCTAATAGTTTTAGAGTGCCTCAACGATCAGGAATATGGATCTAACGTTCTCGTTTCGAACCGACGACTTTCGGTTCCGGAGCGACACGAACGCTCCATGATTCTCGATTATCTCGACACAGGTAAGAGACAGAGGAGAACAAGTGTATGGTTTTAGAGAGCCACGAGCACCAGGAATAAGGATCTACCGTTGTCATTTCGTTCCGTCGACATTCGGTTCCGGAGCGACACGAACGGGGACTTAGAATTTTTTCGCTCGGGCTCCGGAGCGACACGAACGGGGACTTAGAATTTTTTCGCTCGGGCTCCGGAGCGACACGATCGCTCCGTTATTCTACGTTCTCTCGGTCCACGGGCATCAGAGAGCAAAACAGCCTAATAGTTTTAGAGTGCCTCAACGATCAGGAATATGGATCTAACGTTCTCGTTTCGAACCGACGACTTTCGGTTCCGGAGCGACACGAACGCTCCATGATTCTCGATTATCTCGACACAGGTAAGAGACAGAGGAGAACAAGTGTATGGTTTTAGAGAGCCACGAGCACCAGGAATAAGGATCTACCGTTGTCATTTCGTTCCGTCGACATTCGGTTCCGGAGCGACACGAACGGGGACTTAGAATTTTTTCGCTCGGGCTCCGGAGCGACACGAACGGGGACTTAGAATTTTTTCGCTCGGGCTCCGGAGCGACACGATCGCTCCGTTATTCTACGTTCTCTCGGTCCACGGGCATCAGAGAGCAAAACAGCCTAATAGTTTTAGAGTGCCTCAACGATCAGGAATATGGATCTAACGTTCTCGTTTCGAACCGACGACTTTCGGTTCCGGAGCGACACGAACGCTCCATGATTCTCGATTATCTCGACACAGGTAAGAGACAGAGGAGAACAAGTGTATGGTTTTAGAGAGCCACGAGCACCAGGAATAAGGATCTACCGTTGTCATTTCGTTCCGTCGACATTCGGTTCCGGAGCGACACGAACGGGGACTTAGAATTTTTTCGCTCGGGCTCCGGAGCGACACGAACGGGGACTTAGAATTTTTTCGCTCGGGCTCCGGAGCGACACGATCGCTCCGTTATTCTACGTTCTCTCGGTCCACGGGCATCAGAGAGCAAAACAGCCTAATAGTTTTAGAGTGCCTCAACGATCAGGAATATGGATCTAACGTTCTCGTTTCGAACCGACGACTTTCGGTTCCGGAGCGACACGAACGCTCCATGATTCTCGATTATCTCGACACAGGTAAGAGACAGAGGAGAACAAGTGTATGGTTTTAGAGAGCCACGAGCACCAGGAATAAGGATCTACCGTTGTCATTTCGTTCCGTCGACATTCGGTTCCGGAGCGACACGAACGGGGACTTAGAATTTTTTCGCTCGGGCTCCGGAGCGACACGAACGGGGACTTAGAATTTTTTCGCTCGGGCTCCGGAGCGACACGATCGCTCCGTTATTCTACGTTCTCTCGGTCCACGGGCATCAGAGAGCAAAACAGCCTAATAGTTTTAGAGTGCCTCAACGATCAGGAATATGGATCTAACGTTCTCGTTTCGAACCGACGACTTTCGGTTCCGGAGCGACACGAACGCTCCATGATTCTCGATTATCTCGACACAGGTAAGAGACAGAGGAGAACAAGTGTATGGTTTTAGAGAGCCACGAGCACCAGGAATAAGGATCTACCGTTGTCATTTCGTTCCGTCGACATTCGGTTCCGGAGCGACACGAACGGGGACTTAGAATTTTTTCGCTCGGGCTCCGGAGCGACACGAACGGGGACTTAGAATTTTTTCGCTCGGGCTCCGGAGCGACACGATCGCTCCGTTATTCTACGTTCTCTCGGTCCACGGGCATCAGAGAGCAAAACAGCCTAATAGTTTTAGAGTGCCTCAACGATCAGGAATATGGATCTAACGTTCTCGTTTCGAACCGACGACTTTCGGTTCCGGAGCGACACGAACGCTCCATGATTCTCGATTATCTCGACACAGGTAAGAGACAGAGGAGAACAAGTGTATGGTTTTAGAGAGCCACGAGCACCAGGAATAAGGATCTACCGTTGTCATTTCGTTCCGTCGACATTCGGTTCCGGAGCGACACGAACGGGGACTTAGAATTTTTTCGCTCGGGCTCCGGAGCGACACGAACGGGGACTTAGAATTTTTTCGCTCGGGCTCCGGAGCGACACGATCGCTCCGTTATTCTACGTTCTCTCGGTCCACGGGCATCAGAGAGCAAAACAGCCTAATAGTTTTAGAGTGCCTCAACGATCAGGAATATGGATCTAACGTTCTCGTTTCGAACCGACGACTTTCGGTTCCGGAGCGACACGAACGCTCCATGATTCTCGATTATCTCGACACAGGTAAGAGACAGAGGAGAACAAGTGTATGGTTTTAGAGAGCCACGAGCACCAGGAATAAGGATCTACCGTTGTCATTTCGTTCCGTCGACATTCGGTTCCGGAGCGACACGAACGGGGACTTAGAATTTTTTCGCTCGGGCTCCGGAGCGACACGAACGGGGACTTAGAATTTTTTCGCTCGGGCTCCGGAGCGACACGATCGCTCCGTTATTCTACGTTCTCTCGGTCCACGGGCATCAGAGAGCAAAACAGCCTAATAGTTTTAGAGTGCCTCAACGATCAGGAATATGGATCTAACGTTCTCGTTTCGAACCGACGACTTTCGGTTCCGGAGCGACACGAACGCTCCATGATTCTCGATTATCTCGACACAGGTAAGAGACAGAGGAGAACAAGTGTATGGTTTTAGAGAGCCACGAGCACCAGGAATAAGGATCTACCGTTGTCATTTCGTTCCGTCGACATTCGGTTCCGGAGCGACACGAACGGGGACTTAGAATTTTTTCGCTCGGGCTCCGGAGCGACACGAACGGGGACTTAGAATTTTTTCGCTCGGGCTCCGGAGCGACACGATCGCTCCGTTATTCTACGTTCTCTCGGTCCACGGGCATCAGAGAGCAAAACAGCCTAATAGTTTTAGAGTGCCTCAACGATCAGGAATATGGATCTAACGTTCTCGTTTCGAACCGACGACTTTCGGTTCCGGAGCGACACGAACGCTCCATGATTCTCGATTATCTCGACACAGGTAAGAGACAGAGGAGAACAAGTGTATGGTTTTAGAGAGCCACGAGCACCAGGAATAAGGATCTACCGTTGTCATTTCGTTCCGTCGACATTCGGTTCCGGAGCGACACGAACGGGGACTTAGAATTTTTTCGCTCGGGCTCCGGAGCGACACGAACGGGGACTTAGAATTTTTTCGCTCGGGCTCCGGAGCGACACGATCGCTCCGTTATTCTACGTTCTCTCGGTCCACGGGCATCAGAGAGCAAAACAGCCTAATAGTTTTAGAGTGCCTCAACGATCAGGAATATGGATCTAACGTTCTCGTTTCGAACCGACGACTTTCGGTTCCGGAGCGACACGAACGCTCCATGATTCTCGATTATCTCGACACAGGTAAGAGACAGAGGAGAACAAGTGTATGGTTTTAGAGAGCCACGAGCACCAGGAATAAGGATCTACCGTTGTCATTTCGTTCCGTCGACATTCGGTTCCGGAGCGACACGAACGGGGACTTAGAATTTTTTCGCTCGGGCTCCGGAGCGACACGAACGGGGACTTAGAATTTTTTCGCTCGGGCTCCGGAGCGACACGATCGCTCCGTTATTCTACGTTCTCTCGGTCCACGGGCATCAGAGAGCAAAACAGCCTAATAGTTTTAGAGTGCCTCAACGATCAGGAATATGGATCTAACGTTCTCGTTTCGAACCGACGACTTTCGGTTCCGGAGCGACACGAACGCTCCATGATTCTCGATTATCTCGACACAGGTAAGAGACAGAGGAGAACAAGTGTATGGTTTTAGAGAGCCACGAGCACCAGGAATAAGGATCTACCGTTGTCATTTCGTTCCGTCGACATTCGGTTCCGGAGCGACACGAACGGGGACTTAGAATTTTTTCGCTCGGGCTCCGGAGCGACACGAACGGGGACTTAGAATTTTTTCGCTCGGGCTCCGGAGCGACACGATCGCTCCGTTATTCTACGTTCTCTCGGTCCACGGGCATCAGAGAGCAAAACAGCCTAATAGTTTTAGAGTGCCTCAACGATCAGGAATATGGATCTAACGTTCTCGTTTCGAACCGACGACTTTCGGTTCCGGAGCGACACGAACGCTCCATGATTCTCGATTATCTCGACACAGGTAAGAGACAGAGGAGAACAAGTGTATGGTTTTAGAGAGCCACGAGCACCAGGAATAAGGATCTACCGTTGTCATTTCGTTCCGTCGACATTCGGTTCCGGAGCGACACGAACGGGGACTTAGAATTTTTTCGCTCGGGCTCCGGAGCGACACGAACGGGGACTTAGAATTTTTTCGCTCGGGCTCCGGAGCGACACGATCGCTCCGTTATTCTACGTTCTCTCGGTCCACGGGCATCAGAGAGCAAAACAGCCTAATAGTTTTAGAGTGCCTCAACGATCAGGAATATGGATCTAACGTTCTCGTTTCGAACCGACGACTTTCGGTTCCGGAGCGACACGAACGCTCCATGATTCTCGATTATCTCGACACAGGTAAGAGACAGAGGAGAACAAGTGTATGGTTTTAGAGAGCCACGAGCACCAGGAATAAGGATCTACCGTTGTCATTTCGTTCCGTCGACATTCGGTTCCGGAGCGACACGAACGGGGACTTAGAATTTTTTCGCTCGGGCTCCGGAGCGACACGAACGGGGACTTAGAATTTTTTCGCTCGGGCTCCGGAGCGACACGATCGCTCCGTTATTCTACGTTCTCTCGGTCCACGGGCATCAGAGAGCAAAACAGCCTAATAGTTTTAGAGTGCCTCAACGATCAGGAATATGGATCTAACGTTCTCGTTTCGAACCGACGACTTTCGGTTCCGGAGCGACACGAACGCTCCATGATTCTCGATTATCTCGACACAGGTAAGAGACAGAGGAGAACAAGTGTATGGTTTTAGAGAGCCACGAGCACCAGGAATAAGGATCTACCGTTGTCATTTCGTTCCGACGACATTCGGTTCCGGAGCGACACGAACGGGGACTTAGAATTTTTTCGCTCGGGCTCCGGAGCGACACGAACGGGGACTTAGAATTTTTTCGCTCGGGCTCCGGAGCGACACGATCGCTCCGTTATTCTACGTTCTCTCGGTCCACGGGCATCAGAGAGCAAAACAGCCTAATAGTTTTAGAGTGCCTCAACGATCAGGAATATGGATCTAACGTTCTCGTTTCGAACCGACGACTTTCGGTTCCGGAGCGACACGAACGCTCCATGATTCTCGATTATCTCGACACAGGTAAGAGACAGAGGAGAACAAGTGTATGGTTTTAGAGAGCCACGAGCACCAGGAATAAGGATCTACCGTTGTCATTTCGTTCCGTCGACATTCGGTTCCGGAGCGACACGAACGGGGACTTAGAATTTTTTCGCTCGGGCTCCGGAGCGACACGAACGGGGACTTAGAATTTTTTCGCTCGGGCTCCGGAGCGACACGATCGCTCCGTTATTCTACGTTCTCTCGGTCCACGGGCATCAGAGAGCAAAACAGCCTAATAGTTTTAGAGTGCCTCAACGATCAGGAATATGGATCTAACGTTCTCGTTTCGAACCGACGACTTTCGGTTCCGGAGCGACACGAACGCTCCATGATTCTCGATTATCTCGACACAGGTAAGAGACAGAGGAGAACAAGTGTATGGTTTTAGAGAGCCACGAGCACCAGGAATAAGGATCTACCGTTGTCATTTCGTTCCGTCGACATTCGGTTCCGGAGCGACACGAACGGGGACTTAGAATTTTTTCGCTCGGGCTCCGGAGCGACACGAACGGGGACTTAGAATTTTTTCGCTCGGGCTCCGGAGCGACACGATCGCTCCGTTATTCTACGTTCTCTCGGTCCACGGGCATCAGAGAGCAAAACAGCCTAATAGTTTTAGAGTGCCTCAACGATCAGGAATATGGATCTAACGTTCTCGTTTCGAACCGACGACTTTCGGTTCCGGAGCGACACGAACGCTCCATGATTCTCGATTATCTCGACACAGGTAAGAGACAGAGGAGAACAAGTGTATGGTTTTAGAGAGCCACGAGCACCAGGAATAAGGATCTACCGTTGTCATTTCGTTCCGTCGACATTCGGTTCCGGAGCGACACGAACGGGGACTTAGAATTTTTTCGCTCGGGCTCCGGAGCGACACGAACGGGGACTTAGAATTTTTTCGCTCGGGCTCCGGAGCGACACGATCGCTCCGTTATTCTACGTTCTCTCGGTCCACGGGCATCAGAGAGCAAAACAGCCTAATAGTTTTAGAGTGCCTCAACGATCAGGAATATGGATCTAACGTTCTCGTTTCGAACCGACGACTTTCGGTTCCGGAGCGACACGAACGCTCCATGATTCTCGATTATCTCGACACAGGTAAGAGACAGAGGAGAACAAGTGTATGGTTTTAGAGAGCCACGAGCACCAGGAATAAGGATCTACCGTTGTCATTTCGTTCCGTCGACATTCGGTTCCGGAGCGACACGAACGGGGACTTAGAATTTTTTCGCTCGGGCTCCGGAGCGACACGAACGGGGACTTAGAATTTTTTCGCTCGGGCTCCGGAGCGACACGATCGCTCCGTTATTCTACGTTCTCTCGGTCCACGGGCATCAGAGAGCAAAACAGCCTAATAGTTTTAGAGTGCCTCAACGATCAGGAATATGGATCTAACGTTCTCGTTTCGAACCGACGACTTTCGGTTCCGGAGCGACACGAACGCTCCATGATTCTCGATTATCTCGACACAGGTAAGAGACAGAGGAGAACAAGTGTATGGTTTTAGAGAGCCACGAGCACCAGGAATAAGGATCTACCGTTGTCATTTCGTTCCGTCGACATTCGGTTCCGGAGCGACACGAACGGGGACTTAGAATTTTTTCGCTCGGGCTCCGGAGCGACACGAACGGGGACTTAGAATTTTTTCGCTCGGGCTCCGGAGCGACACGATCGCTCCGTTATTCTACGTTCTCTCGGTCCACGGGCATCAGAGAGCAAAACAGCCTAATAGTTTTAGAGTGCCTCAACGATCAGGAATATGGATCTAACGTTCTCGTTTCGAACCGACGACTTTCGGTTCCGGAGCGACACGAACGCTCCATGATTCTCGATTATCTCGACACAGGTAAGAGACAGAGGAGAACAAGTGTATGGTTTTAGAGAGCCACGAGCACCAGGAATAAGGATCTACCGTTGTCATTTCGTTCCGTCGACATTCGGTTCCGGAGCGACACGAACGGGGACTTAGAATTTTTTCGCTCGGGCTCCGGAGCGACACGAACGGGGACTTAGAATTTTTTCGCTCGGGCTCCGGAGCGACACGATCGCTCCGTTATTCTACGTTCTCTCGGTCCACGGGCATCAGAGAGCAAAACAGCCTAATAGTTTTAGAGTGCCTCAACGATCAGGAATATGGATCTAACGTTCTCGTTTCGAACCGACGACTTTCGGTTCCGGAGCGACACGAACGCTCCATGATTCTCGATTATCTCGACACAGGTAAGAGACAGAGGAGAACAAGTGTATGGTTTTAGAGAGCCACGAGCACCAGGAATAAGGATCTACCGTTGTCATTTCGTTCCGTCGACATTCGGTTCCGGAGCGACACGAACGGGGACTTAGAATTTTTTCGCTCGGGCTCCGGAGCGACACGAACGGGGACTTAGAATTTTTTCGCTCGGGCTCCGGAGCGACACGATCGCTCCGTTATTCTACGTTCTCTCGGTCCACGGGCATCAGAGAGCAAAACAGCCTAATAGTTTTAGAGTGCCTCAACGATCAGGAATATGGATCTAACGTTCTCGTTTCGAACCGACGACTTTCGGTTCCGGAGCGACACGAACGCTCCATGATTCTCGATTATCTCGACACAGGTAAGAGACAGAGGAGAACAAGTGTATGGTTTTAGAGAGCCACGAGCACCAGGAATAAGGATCTACCGTTGTCATTTCGTTCCGTCGACATTCGGTTCCGGAGCGACACGAACGGGGACTTAGAATTTTTTCGCTCGGGCTCCGGAGCGACACGAACGGGGACTTAGAATTTTTTCGCTCGGGCTCCGGAGCGACACGATCGCTCCGTTATTCTACGTTCTCTCGGTCCACGGGCATCAGAGAGCAAAACAGCCTAATAGTTTTAGAGTGCCTCAACGATCAGGAATATGGATCTAACGTTCTCGTTTCGAACCGACGACTTTCGGTTCCGGAGCGACACGAACGCTCCATGATTCTCGATTATCTCGACACAGGTAAGAGACAGAGGAGAACAAGTGTATGGTTTTAGAGAGCCACGAGCACCAGGAATAAGGATCTACCGTTGTCATTTCGTTCCGTCGACATTCGGTTCCGGAGCGACACGAACGGGGACTTAGAATTTTTTCGCTCGGGCTCCGGAGCGACACGAACGGGGACTTAGAATTTTTTCGCTCGGGCTCCGGAGCGACACGATCGCTCCGTTATTCTACGTTCTCTCGGTCCACGGGCATCAGAGAGCAAAACAGCCTAATAGTTTTAGAGTGCCTCAACGATCAGGAATATGGATCTAACGTTCTCGTTTCGAACCGACGACTTTCGGTTCCGGAGCGACACGAACGCTCCATGATTCTCGATTATCTCGACACAGGTAAGAGACAGAGGAGAACAAGTGTATGGTTTTAGAGAGCCACGAGCACCAGGAATAAGGATCTACCGTTGTCATTTCGTTCCGTCGACATTCGGTTCCGGAGCGACACGAACGGGGACTTAGAATTTTTTCGCTCGGGCTCCGGAGCGACACGAACGGGGACTTAGAATTTTTTCGCTCGGGCTCCGGAGCGACACGATCGCTCCGTTATTCTACGTTCTCTCGGTCCACGGGCATCAGAGAGCAAAACAGCCTAATAGTTTTAGAGTGCCTCAACGATCAGGAATATGGATCTAACGTTCTCGTTTCGAACCGACGACTTTCGGTTCCGGAGCGACACGAACGCTCCATGATTCTCGATTATCTCGACACAGGTAAGAGACAGAGGAGAACAAGTGTATGGTTTTAGAGAGCCACGAGCACCAGGAATAAGGATCTACCGTTGTCATTTCGTTCCGTCGACATTCGGTTCCGGAGCGACACGAACGGGGACTTAGAATTTTTTCGCTCGGGCTCCGGAGCGACACGAACGGGGACTTAGAATTTTTTCGCTCGGGCTCCGGAGCGACACGATCGCTCCGTTATTCTACGTTCTCTCGGTCCACGGGCATCAGAGAGCAAAACAGCCTAATAGTTTTAGAGTGCCTCAACGATCAGGAATATGGATCTAACGTTCTCGTTTCGAACCGACGACTTTCGGTTCCGGAGCGACACGAACGCTCCATGATTCTCGATTATCTCGACACAGGTAAGAGACAGAGGAGAACAAGTGTATGGTTTTAGAGAGCCACGAGCACCAGGAATAAGGATCTACCGTTGTCATTTCGTTCCGTCGACATTCGGTTCCGGAGCGACACGAACGGGGACTTAGAATTTTTTCGCTCGGGCTCCGGAGCGACACGAACGGGGACTTAGAATTTTTTCGCTCGGGCTCCGGAGCGACACGATCGCTCCGTTATTCTACGTTCTCTCGGTCCACGGGCATCAGAGAGCAAAACAGCCTAATAGTTTTAGAGTGCCTCAACGATCAGGAATATGGATCTAACGTTCTCGTTTCGAACCGACGACTTTCGGTTCCGGAGCGACACGAACGCTCCATGATTCTCGATTATCTCGACACAGGTAAGAGACAGAGGAGAACAAGTGTATGGTTTTAGAGAGCCACGAGCACCAGGAATAAGGATCTACCGTTGTCATTTCGTTCCGTCGACATTCGGTTCCGGAGCGACACGAACGGGGACTTAGAATTTTTTCGCTCGGGCTCCGGAGCGACACGAACGGGGACTTAGAATTTTTTCGCTCGGGCTCCGGAGCGACACGATCGCTCCGTTATTCTACGTTCTCTCGGTCCACGGGCATCAGAGAGCAAAACAGCCTAATAGTTTTAGAGTGCCTCAACGATCAGGAATATGGATCTAACGTTCTCGTTTCGAACCGACGACTTTCGGTTCCGGAGCGACACGAACGCTCCATGATTCTCGATTATCTCGACACAGGTAAGAGACAGAGGAGAACAAGTGTATGGTTTTAGAGAGCCACGAGCACCAGGAATAAGGATCTACCGTTGTCATTTCGTTCCGTCGACATTCGGTTCCGGAGCGACACGAACGGGGACTTAGAATTTTTTCGCTCGGGCTCCGGAGCGACACGAACGGGGACTTAGAATTTTTTCGCTCGGGCTCCGGAGCGACACGATCGCTCCGTTATTCTACGTTCTCTCGGTCCACGGGCATCAGAGAGCAAAACAGCCTAATAGTTTTAGAGTGCCTCAACGATCAGGAATATGGATCTAACGTTCTCGTTTCGAACCGACGACTTTCGGTTCCGGAGCGACACGAACGCTCCATGATTCTCGATTATCTCGACACAGGTAAGAGACAGAGGAGAACAAGTGTATGGTTTTAGAGAGCCACGAGCACCAGGAATAAGGATCTACCGTTGTCATTTCGTTCCGTCGACATTCGGTTCCGGAGCGACACGAACGGGGACTTAGAATTTTTTCGCTCGGGCTCCGGAGCGACACGAACGGGGACTTAGAATTTTTTCGCTCGGGCTCCGGAGCGACACGATCGCTCCGTTATTCTACGTTCTCTCGGTCCACGGGCATCAGAGAGCAAAACAGCCTAATAGTTTTAGAGTGCCTCAACGATCAGGAATATGGATCTAACGTTCTCGTTTCGAACCGACGACTTTCGGTTCCGGAGCGACACGAACGCTCCATGATTCTCGATTATCTCGACACAGGTAAGAGACAGAGGAGAACAAGTGTATGGTTTTAGAGAGCCACGAGCACCAGGAATAAGGATCTACCGTTGTCATTTCGTTCCGTCGACATTCGGTTCCGGAGCGACACGAACGGGGACTTAGAATTTTTTCGCTCGGGCTCCGGAGCGACACGAACGGGGACTTAGAATTTTTTCGCTCGGGCTCCGGAGCGACACGATCGCTCCGTTATTCTACGTTCTCTCGGTCCACGGGCATCAGAGAGCAAAACAGCCTAATAGTTTTAGAGTGCCTCAACGATCAGGAATATGGATCTAACGTTCTCGTTTCGAACCGACGACTTTCGGTTCCGGAGCGACACGAACGCTCCATGATTCTCGATTATCTCGACACAGGTAAGAGACAGAGGAGAACAAGTGTATGGTTTTAGAGAGCCACGAGCACCAGGAATAAGGATCTACCGTTGTCATTTCGTTCCGTCGACATTCGGTTCCGGAGCGACACGAACGGGGACTTAGAATTTTTTCGCTCGGGCTCCGGAGCGACACGAACGGGGACTTAGAATTTTTTCGCTCGGGCTCCGGAGCGACACGATCGCTCCGTTATTCTACGTTCTCTCGGTCCACGGGCATCAGAGAGCAAAACAGCCTAATAGTTTTAGAGTGCCTCAACGATCAGGAATATGGATCTAACGTTCTCGTTTCGAACCGACGACTTTCGGTTCCGGAGCGACACGAACGCTCCATGATTCTCGATTATCTCGACACAGGTAAGAGACAGAGGAGAACAAGTGTATGGTTTTAGAGAGCCACGAGCACCAGGAATAAGGATCTACCGTTGTCATTTCGTTCCGTCGACATTCGGTTCCGGAGCGACACGAACGGGGACTTAGAATTTTTTCGCTCGGGCTCCGGAGCGACACGAACGGGGACTTAGAATTTTTTCGCTCGGGCTCCGGAGCGACACGATCGCTCCGTTATTCTACGTTCTCTCGGTCCACGGGCATCAGAGAGCAAAACAGCCTAATAGTTTTAGAGTGCCTCAACGATCAGGAATATGGATCTAACGTTCTCGTTTCGAACCGACGACTTTCGGTTCCGGAGCGACACGAACGCTCCATGATTCTCGATTATCTCGACACAGGTAAGAGACAGAGGAGAACAAGTGTATGGTTTTAGAGAGCCACGAGCACCAGGAATAAGGATCTACCGTTGTCATTTCGTTCCGTCGACATTCGGTTCCGGAGCGACACGAACGGGGACTTAGAATTTTTTCGCTCGGGCTCCGGAGCGACACGAACGGGGACTTAGAATTTTTTCGCTCGGGCTCCGGAGCGACACGATCGCTCCGTTATTCTACGTTCTCTCGGTCCACGGGCATCAGAGAGCAAAACAGCCTAATAGTTTTAGAGTGCCTCAACGATCAGGAATATGGATCTAACGTTCTCGTTTCGAACCGACGACTTTCGGTTCCGGAGCGACACGAACGCTCCATGATTCTCGATTATCTCGACACAGGTAAGAGACAGAGGAGAACAAGTGTATGGTTTTAGAGAGCCACGAGCACCAGGAATAAGGATCTACCGTTGTCATTTCGTTCCGTCGACATTCGGTTCCGGAGCGACACGAACGGGGACTTAGAATTTTTTCGCTCGGGCTCCGGAGCGACACGAACGGGGACTTAGAATTTTTTCGCTCGGGCTCCGGAGCGACACGATCGCTCCGTTATTCTACGTTCTCTCGGTCCACGGGCATCAGAGAGCAAAACAGCCTAATAGTTTTAGAGTGCCTCAACGATCAGGAATATGGATCTAACGTTCTCGTTTCGAACCGACGACTTTCGGTTCCGGAGCGACACGAACGCTCCATGATTCTCGATTATCTCGACACAGGTAAGAGACAGAGGAGAACAAGTGTATGGTTTTAGAGAGCCACGAGCACCAGGAATAAGGATCTACCGTTGTCATTTCGTTCCGTCGACATTCGGTTCCGGAGCGACACGAACGGGGACTTAGAATTTTTTCGCTCGGGCTCCGGAGCGACACGAACGGGGACTTAGAATTTTTTCGCTCGGGCTCCGGAGCGACACGATCGCTCCGTTATTCTACGTTCTCTCGGTCCACGGGCATCAGAGAGCAAAACAGCCTAATAGTTTTAGAGTGCCTCAACGATCAGGAATATGGATCTAACGTTCTCGTTTCGAACCGACGACTTTCGGTTCCGGAGCGACACGAACGCTCCATGATTCTCGATTATCTCGACACAGGTAAGAGACAGAGGAGAACAAGTGTATGGTTTTAGAGAGCCACGAGCACCAGGAATAAGGATCTACCGTTGTCATTTCGTTCCGTCGACATTCGGTTCCGGAGCGACACGAACGGGGACTTAGAATTTTTTCGCTCGGGCTCCGGAGCGACACGAACGGGGACTTAGAATTTTTTCGCTCGGGCTCCGGAGCGACACGATCGCTCCGTTATTCTACGTTCTCTCGGTCCACGGGCATCAGAGAGCAAAACAGCCTAATAGTTTTAGAGTGCCTCAACGATCAGGAATATGGATCTAACGTTCTCGTTTCGAACCGACGACTTTCGGTTCCGGAGCGACACGAACGCTCCATGATTCTCGATTATCTCGACACAGGTAAGAGACAGAGGAGAACAAGTGTATGGTTTTAGAGAGCCACGAGCACCAGGAATAAGGATCTACCGTTGTCATTTCGTTCCGTCGACATTCGGTTCCGGAGCGACACGAACGGGGACTTAGAATTTTTTCGCTCGGGCTCCGGAGCGACACGAACGGGGACTTAGAATTTTTTCGCTCGGGCTCCGGAGCGACACGATCGCTCCGTTATTCTACGTTCTCTCGGTCCACGGGCATCAGAGAGCAAAACAGCCTAATAGTTTTAGAGTGCCTCAACGATCAGGAATATGGATCTAACGTTCTCGTTTCGAACCGACGACTTTCGGTTCCGGAGCGACACGAACGCTCCATGATTCTCGATTATCTCGACACAGGTAAGAGACAGAGGAGAACAAGTGTATGGTTTTAGAGAGCCACGAGCACCAGGAATAAGGATCTACCGTTGTCATTTCGTTCCGTCGACATTCGGTTCCGGAGCGACACGAACGGGGACTTAGAATTTTTTCGCTCGGGCTCCGGAGCGACACGAACGGGGACTTAGAATTTTTTCGCTCGGGCTCCGGAGCGACACGATCGCTCCGTTATTCTACGTTCTCTCGGTCCACGGGCATCAGAGAGCAAAACAGCCTAATAGTTTTAGAGTGCCTCAACGATCAGGAATATGGATCTAACGTTCTCGTTTCGAACCGACGACTTTCGGTTCCGGAGCGACACGAACGCTCCATGATTCTCGATTATCTCGACACAGGTAAGAGACAGAGGAGAACAAGTGTATGGTTTTAGAGAGCCACGAGCACCAGGAATAAGGATCTACCGTTGTCATTTCGTTCCGTCGACATTCGGTTCCGGAGCGACACGAACGGGGACTTAGAATTTTTTCGCTCGGGCTCCGGAGCGACACGAACGGGGACTTAGAATTTTTTCGCTCGGGCTCCGGAGCGACACGATCGCTCCGTTATTCTACGTTCTCTCGGTCCACGGGCATCAGAGAGCAAAACAGCCTAATAGTTTTAGAGTGCCTCAACGATCAGGAATATGGATCTAACGTTCTCGTTTCGAACCGACGACTTTCGGTTCCGGAGCGACACGAACGCTCCATGATTCTCGATTATCTCGACACAGGTAAGAGACAGAGGAGAACAAGTGTATGGTTTTAGAGAGCCACGAGCACCAGGAATAAGGATCTACCGTTGTCATTTCGTTCCGTCGACATTCGGTTCCGGAGCGACACGAACGGGGACTTAGAATTTTTTCGCTCGGGCTCCGGAGCGACACGAACGGGGACTTAGAATTTTTTCGCTCGGGCTCCGGAGCGACACGATCGCTCCGTTATTCTACGTTCTCTCGGTCCACGGGCATCAGAGAGCAAAACAGCCTAATAGTTTTAGAGTGCCTCAACGATCAGGAATATGGATCTAACGTTCTCGTTTCGAACCGACGACTTTCGGTTCCGGAGCGACACGAACGCTCCATGATTCTCGATTATCTCGACACAGGTAAGAGACAGAGGAGAACAAGTGTATGGTTTTAGAGAGCCACGAGCACCAGGAATAAGGATCTACCGTTGTCATTTCGTTCCGTCGACATTCGGTTCCGGAGCGACACGAACGGGGACTTAGAATTTTTTCGCTCGGGCTCCGGAGCGACACGAACGGGGACTTAGAATTTTTTCGCTCGGGCTCCGGAGCGACACGATCGCTCCGTTATTCTACGTTCTCTCGGTCCACGGGCATCAGAGAGCAAAACAGCCTAATAGTTTTAGAGTGCCTCAACGATCAGGAATATGGATCTAACGTTCTCGTTTCGAACCGACGACTTTCGGTTCCGGAGCGACACGAACGCTCCATGATTCTCGATTATCTCGACACAGGTAAGAGACAGAGGAGAACAAGTGTATGGTTTTAGAGAGCCACGAGCACCAGGAATAAGGATCTACCGTTGTCATTTCGTTCCGTCGACATTCGGTTCCGGAGCGACACGAACGGGGACTTAGAATTTTTTCGCTCGGGCTCCGGAGCGACACGAACGGGGACTTAGAATTTTTTCGCTCGGGCTCCGGAGCGACACGATCGCTCCGTTATTCTACGTTCTCTCGGTCCACGGGCATCAGAGAGCAAAACAGCCTAATAGTTTTAGAGTGCCTCAACGATCAGGAATATGGATCTAACGTTCTCGTTTCGAACCGACGACTTTCGGTTCCGGAGCGACACGAACGCTCCATGATTCTCGATTATCTCGACACAGGTAAGAGACAGAGGAGAACAAGTGTATGGTTTTAGAGAGCCACGAGCACCAGGAATAAGGATCTACCGTTGTCATTTCGTTCCGTCGACATTCGGTTCCGGAGCGACACGAACGGGGACTTAGAATTTTTTCGCTCGGGCTCCGGAGCGACACGAACGGGGACTTAGAATTTTTTCGCTCGGGCTCCGGAGCGACACGATCGCTCCGTTATTCTACGTTCTCTCGGTCCACGGGCATCAGAGAGCAAACAGCCTAATAGTTTTAGAGTGCCTCAACGATCAGGAATATGGATCTAACGTTCTCGTTTCGAACCGACGACTTTCGGTTCCGGAGCGACACGAACGCTCCATGATTCTCGATTATCTCGACACAGGTAAGAGACAGAGGAGAACAAGTGTATGGTTTTAGAGAGCCACGAGCACCAGGAATAAGGATCTACCGTTGTCATTTCGTTCCGTCGACATTCGGTTCCGGAGCGACACGAACGGGGACTTAGAATTTTTTCGCTCGGGCTCCGGAGCGACACGAACGGGACTTAGAATTTTTTCGCTCGGGCTCCGGAGCGACACGATCGCTCCGTTATTCTACGTTCTCTCGGTCCACGGGCATCAGAGAGCAAAACAGCCTAATAGTTTTAGAGTGCCTCAACGATCAGGAATATGGATCTAACGTTCTCGTTTCGAACCGACGACTTTCGGTTCCGGAGCGACACGAACGCTCCATGATTCTCGATTATCTCGACACAGGTAAGAGACAGAGGAGAACAAGTGTATGGTTTTAGAGAGCCACGAGCACCAGGAATAAGGATCTACCGTTGTCATTTCGTTCCGTCGACATTCGGTTCCGGAGCGACACGAACGGGGACTTAGAATTTTTTCGCTCGGGCTCCGGAGCGACACGAACGGGGACTTAGAATTTTTTCGCTCGGGCTCCGGAGCGACACGATCGCTCCGTTATTCTACGTTCTCTCGGTCCACGGGCATCAGAGAGCAAAAAACAGCCTAATAGTTTTAGAGTGCCTCAACGATCAGGAATATGGATCTAACGTTCTCGTTTCGAACCGACGACTTTCGGTTCCGGAGCGACACGAACGCTCCATGATTCTCGATTATCTCGACACAGGTAAGAGACAGAGGAGAACAAGTGTATGGTTTTAGAGAGCCACGAGCACCAGGAATAAGGATCTACCGTTGTCATTTCGTTCCGTCGACATTCGGTTCCGGAGCGACACGAACGGGGACTTAGAATTTTTTCGCTCGGGCTCCGGAGCGACACGAACGGGGACTTAGAATTTTTTCGCTCGGGCTCCGGAGCGACACGATCGCTCCGTTATTCTACGTTCTCTCGGTCCACGGGCATCAGAGAGCAAAACAGCCTAATAGTTTTAGAGTGCCTCAACGATCAGGAATATGGATCTAACGTTCTCGTTTCGAACCGACGACTTTCGGTTCCGGAGCGACACGAACGCTCCATGATTCTCGATTATCTCGACACAGGTAAGAGACAGAGGAGAACAAGTGTATGGTTTTAGAGAGCCACGAGCACCAGGAATAAGGATCTACCGTTGTCATTTCGTTCCGTCGACATTCGGTTCCGGAGCGACACGAACGGGGACTTAGAATTTTTTCGCTCGGGCTCCGGAGCGACACGAACGGGGACTTAGAATTTTTTCGCTCGGGCTCCGGAGCGACACGATCGCTCCGTTATTCTACGTTCTCTCGGTCCACGGGCATCAGAGAGCAAAACAGCCTAATAGTTTTAGAGTGCCTCAACGATCAGGAATATGGATCTAACGTTCTCGTTTCGAACCGACGACTTTCGGTTCCGGAGCGACACGAACGCTCCATGATTCTCGATTATCTCGACACAGGTAAGAGACAGAGGAGAACAAGTGTATGGTTTTAGAGAGCCACGAGCACCAGGAATAAGGATCTACCGTTGTCATTTCGTTCCGTCGACATTCGGTTCCGGAGCGACACGAACGGGGACTTAGAATTTTTTCGCTCGGGCTCCGGAGCGACACGAACGGGGACTTAGAATTTTTTCGCTCGGGCTCCGGAGCGACACGATCGCTCCGTTATTCTACGTTCTCTCGGTCCACGGGCATCAGAGAGCAAAACAGCCTAATAGTTTTAGAGTGCCTCAACGATCAGGAATATGGATCTAACGTTCTCGTTTCGAACCGACGACTTTCGGTTCCGGAGCGACACGAACGCTCCATGATTCTCGATTATCTCGACACAGGTAAGAGACAGAGGAGAACAAGTGTATGGTTTTAGAGAGCCACGAGCACCAGGAATAAGGATCTACCGTTGTCATTTCGTTCCGTCGACATTCGGTTCCGGAGCGACACGAACGGGGACTTAGAATTTTTTCGCTCGGGCTCCGGAGCGACACGAACGGGGACTTAGAATTTTTTCGCTCGGGCTCCGGAGCGACACGATCGCTCCGTTATTCTACGTTCTCTCGGTCCACGGGCATCAGAGAGCAAAACAGCCTAATAGTTTTAGAGTGCCTCAACGATCAGGAATATGGATCTAACGTTCTCGTTTCGAACCGACGACTTTCGGTTCCGGAGCGACACGAACGCTCCATGATTCTCGATTATCTCGACACAGGTAAGAGACAGAGGAGAACAAGTGTATGGTTTTAGAGAGCCACGAGCACCAGGAATAAGGATCTACCGTTGTCATTTCGTTCCGTCGACATTCGGTTCCGGAGCGACACGAACGGGGACTTAGAATTTTTTCGCTCGGGCTCCGGAGCGACACGAACGGGGACTTAGAATTTTTTCGCTCGGGCTCCGGAGCGACACGATCGCTCCGTTATTCTACGTTCTCTCGGTCCACGGGCATCAGAGAGCAAAACAGCCTAATAGTTTTAGAGTGCCTCAACGATCAGGAATATGGATCTAACGTTCTCGTTTCGAACCGACGACTTTCGGTTCCGGAGCGACACGAACGCTCCATGATTCTCGATTATCTCGACACAGGTAAGAGACAGAGGAGAACAAGTGTATGGTTTTAGAGAGCCACGAGCACCAGGAATAAGGATCTACCGTTGTCATTTCGTTCCGTCGACATTCGGTTCCGGAGCGACACGAACGGGGACTTAGAATTTTTTCGCTCGGGCTCCGGAGCGACACGAACGGGGACTTAGAATTTTTTCGCTCGGGCTCCGGAGCGACACGATCGCTCCGTTATTCTACGTTCTCTCGGTCCACGGGCATCAGAGAGCAAAACAGCCTAATAGTTTTAGAGTGCCTCAACGATCAGGAATATGGATCTAACGTTCTCGTTTCGAACCGACGACTTTCGGTTCCGGAGCGACACGAACGCTCCATGATTCTCGATTATCTCGACACAGGTAAGAGACAGAGGAGAACAAGTGTATGGTTTTAGAGAGCCACGAGCACCAGGAATAAGGATCTACCGTTGTCATTTCGTTCCGTCGACATTCGGTTCCGGAGCGACACGAACGGGGACTTAGAATTTTTTCGCTCGGGCTCCGGAGCGACACGAACGGGGACTTAGAATTTTTTCGCTCGGGCTCCGGAGCGACACGATCGCTCCGTTATTCTACGTTCTCTCGGTCCACGGGCATCAGAGAGCAAAACAGCCTAATAGTTTTAGAGTGCCTCAACGATCAGGAATATGGATCTAACGTTCTCGTTTCGAACCGACGACTTTCGGTTCCGGAGCGACACGAACGCTCCATGATTCTCGATTATCTCGACACAGGTAAGAGACAGAGGAGAACAAGTGTATGGTTTTAGAGAGCCACGAGCACCAGGAATAAGGATCTACCGTTGTCATTTCGTTCCGTCGACATTCGGTTCCGGAGCGACACGAACGGGGACTTAGAATTTTTTCGCTCGGGCTCCGGAGCGACACGAACGGGGACTTAGAATTTTTTCGCTCGGGCTCCGGAGCGACACGATCGCTCCGTTATTCTACGTTCTCTCGGTCCACGGGCATCAGAGAGCAAAACAGCCTAATAGTTTTAGAGTGCCTCAACGATCAGGAATATGGATCTAACGTTCTCGTTTCGAACCGACGACTTTCGGTTCCGGAGCGACACGAACGCTCCATGATTCTCGATTATCTCGACACAGGTAAGAGACAGAGGAGAACAAGTGTATGGTTTTAGAGAGCCACGAGCACCAGGAATAAGGATCTACCGTTGTCATTTCGTTCCGTCGACATTCGGTTCCGGAGCGACACGAACGGGGACTTAGAATTTTTTCGCTCGGGCTCCGGAGCGACACGAACGGGGACTTAGAATTTTTTCGCTCGGGCTCCGGAGCGACACGATCGCTCCGTTATTCTACGTTCTCTCGGTCCACGGGCATCAGAGAGCAAAACAGCCTAATAGTTTTAGAGTGCCTCAACGATCAGGAATATGGATCTAACGTTCTCGTTTCGAACCGACGACTTTCGGTTCCGGAGCGACACGAACGCTCCATGATTCTCGATTATCTCGACACAGGTAAGAGACAGAGGAGAACAAGTGTATGGTTTTAGAGAGCCACGAGCACCAGGAATAAGGATCTACCGTTGTCATTTCGTTCCGTCGACATTCGGTTCCGGAGCGACACGAACGGGGACTTAGAATTTTTTCGCTCGGGCTCCGGAGCGACACGAACGGGGACTTAGAATTTTTTCGCTCGGGCTCCGGAGCGACACGATCGCTCCGTTATTCTACGTTCTCTCGGTCCACGGGCATCAGAGAGCAAAACAGCCTAATAGTTTTAGAGTGCCTCAACGATCAGGAATATGGATCTAACGTTCTCGTTTCGAACCGACGACTTTCGGTTCCGGAGCGACACGAACGCTCCATGATTCTCGATTATCTCGACACAGGTAAGAGACAGAGGAGAACAAGTGTATGGTTTTAGAGAGCCACGAGCACCAGGAATAAGGATCTACCGTTGTCATTTCGTTCCGTCGACATTCGGTTCCGGAGCGACACGAACGGGGACTTAGAATTTTTTCGCTCGGGCTCCGGAGCGACACGAACGGGGACTTAGAATTTTTTCGCTCGGGCTCCGGAGCGACACGATCGCTCCGTTATTCTACGTTCTCTCGGTCCACGGGCATCAGAGAGCAAAACAGCCTAATAGTTTTAGAGTGCCTCAACGATCAGGAATATGGATCTAACGTTCTCGTTTCGAACCGACGACTTTCGGTTCCGGAGCGACACGAACGCTCCATGATTCTCGATTATCTCGACACAGGTAAGAGACAGAGGAGAACAAGTGTATGGTTTTAGAGAGCCACGAGCACCAGGAATAAGGATCTACCGTTGTCATTTCGTTCCGTCGACATTCGGTTCCGGAGCGACACGAACGGGGACTTAGAATTTTTTCGCTCGGGCTCCGGAGCGACACGAACGGGGACTTAGAATTTTTTCGCTCGGGCTCCGGAGCGACACGATCGCTCCGTTATTCTACGTTCTCTCGGTCCACGGGCATCAGAGAGCAAAACAGCCTAATAGTTTTAAGTGCCTCAACGATCAGGAATATGGATCTAACGTTCTCGTTTCGAACCGACGACTTTCGGTTCCGGAGCGACACGAACGCTCCATGATTCTCGATTATCTCGACACAGGTAAGAGACAGAGGAGAACAAGTGTATGGTTTTAGAGAGCCACGAGCACCAGGAATAAGGATCTACCGTTGTCATTTCGTTCCGTCGACATTCGGTTCCGGAGCGACACGAACGGGGACTTAGAATTTTTTCGCTCGGGCTCCGGAGCGACACGAACGGGGACTTAGAATTTTTTCGCTCGGGCTCCGGAGCGACACGATCGCTCCGTTATTCTACGTTCTCTCGGTCCACGGGCATCAGAGAGCAAAACAGCCTAATAGTTTTAGAGTGCCTCAACGATCAGGAATATGGATCTAACGTTCTCGTTTCGAACCGACGACTTTCGGTTCCGGAGCGACACGAACGGGGACTTAGAATTTTTTCGCTCGGGCTCCGGAGCGACACGAACGGGGACTTAGAATTTTTTCGCTCGGGCTCCGGAGCGACACGATCGCTCCGTTATTCTACGTTCTCTCGGTCCACGGGCATCAGAGAGCAAAACAGCCTAATAGTTTTAGAGTGCCTCAACGATCAGGAATATGGATCTAACGTTCTCGTTTCGAACCGACGACTTTCGGTTCCGGAGCGACACGAACGCTCCATGATTCTCGATTATCTCGACACAGGTAAGAGACAGAGGAGAACAAGTGTATGGTTTTAGAGAGCCACGAGCACCAGGAATAAGGATCTACCGTTGTCATTTCGTTCCGTCGACATTCGGTTCCGGAGCGACACGAACGGGGACTTAGAATTTTTTCGCTCGGGCTCCGGAGCGACACGAACGAGGACTTAGAATTTTTTCGCTCGGGCTCCGGAGCGACACGATCGCTCCGTTATTCTACGTTCTCTCTGTCCACGGGCATCAGAGAGCAAAACAGCCTAATAGTTTTAGAGTGTCTCAACGATCAGGAATATGGATCTAACGTTCTCGTTGCGAACCGACGACTTTCGGTTCCGGAGCGACACGAACGCTCCATGATTCTCGATTATCTCGACACAGGTAAGAGACAGAGGAGAACAAGTGTATGGTTTTAGAGAGCCACGAGCACCAGGAATAATGATCTACCGTTGTCCTTTCGTTCCGTCAACATTCGGTTCCGGAGCGCCACGAACGGGGACTTAGAATTTTTTCGCTCGGGCTCCGGAGCGACACGAACGGGGACTTAGAATTTTTTCGCTCGGGCTCCGGAGCGACACGATCGCTCCGTTATTCTACGTTCTCTCGGTCCACGGGCATCAGAGAGCAAAACAGCCTAATAGTTTTAGAGTGCCTCAACGATCAGGAATATGGATCTAACGTTCTCGTTTCGAACCGACGACTTTCGGTTCCGGAGCGACACGAACGCTCCATGATTCTCGATTATCTCGACACAGGTAAGAGACAGAGGAGAACAAGTGTATGGTTTTAGAGAGCCACGAGCACCAGGAATAAGGATCTACCGTTGTCATTTCGTTCCGTCGACATTCGGTTCCGGAGCGACACGAACGGGGACTTAGAATTTTTTCGCTCGGGCTCCGGAGCGACACGAACGGGGACTTAGAATTTTTTCGCTCGGGCTCCGGAGCGACACGATCGCTCCGTTATTCTACGTTCTCTCGGTCCACGGGCATCAGAGAGCAAAACAGCCTAATAGTTTTAGAGTGCCTCAACGATCAGGAATATGGATCTAACGTTCTCGTTTCGAACCGACGACTTTCGGTTCCGGAGCGACACGAACGCTCCATGATTCTCGATTATCTCGACACAGGTAAGAGACAGAGGAGAACAAGTGTATGGTTTTAGAGAGCCACGAGCACCAGGAATAAGGATCTACCGTTGTCATTTCGTTCCGTCGACATTCGGTTCCGGAGCGACACGAACGGGGACTTAGAATTTTTTCGCTCGGGCTCCGGAGCGACACGAACGGGGACTTAGAATTTTTTCGCTCGGGCTCCGGAGCGACACGATCGCTCCGTTATTCTACGTTCTCTCGGTCCACGGGCATCAGAGAGCAAAACAGCCTAATAGTTTTAGAGTGCCTCAACGATCAGGAATATGGATCTAACGTTCTCGTTTCGAACCGACGACTTTCGGTTCCGGAGCGACACGAACGCTCCATGATTCTCGATTATCTCGACACAGGTAAGAGACAGAGGAGAACAAGTGTATGGTTTTAGAGAGCCACGAGCACCAGGAATAAGGATCTACCGTTGTCATTTCGTTCCGTCGACATTCGGTTCCGGAGCGACACGAACGGGGACTTAGAATTTTTTCGCTCGGGCTCCGGAGCGACACGAACGGGGACTTAGAATTTTTTCGCTCGGGCTCCGGAGCGACACGATCGCTCCGTTATTCTACGTTCTCTCGGTCCACGGGCATCAGAGAGCAAAACAGCCTAATAGTTTTAGAGTGCCTCAACGATCAGGAATATGGATCTAACGTTCTCGTTTCGAACCGACGACTTTCGGTTCCGGAGCGACACGAACGCTCCATGATTCTCGATTATCTCGACACAGGTAAGAGACAGAGGAGAACAAGTGTATGGTTTTAGAGAGCCACGAGCACCAGGAATAAGGATCTACCGTTGTCATTTCGTTCCGTCGACATTCGGTTCCGGAGCGACACGAACGGGGACTTAGAATTTTTTCGCTCGGGCTCCGGAGCGACACGAACGGGGACTTAGAATTTTTTCGCTCGGGCTCCGGAGCGACACGATCGCTCCGTTATTCTACGTTCTCTCGGTCCACGGGCATCAGAGAGCAAAACAGCCTAATAGTTTTAGAGTGCCTCAACGATCAGGAATATGGATCTAACGTTCTCGTTTCGAACCGACGACTTTCGGTTCCGGAGCGACACGAACGCTCCATGATTCTCGATTATCTCGACACAGGTAAGAGACAGAGGAGAACAAGTGTATGGTTTTAGAGAGCCACGAGCACCAGGAATAAGGATCTACCGTTGTCCTTTCGTTCCGTCGACATTCGGTTCCGGAGCGACACGAACGGGGACTTAGAATTTTTTCGCTCGGGCTCCGGAGCGACACGAACGGGGACTTAGAATTTTTTCGCTCGGGCTCCGGAGCGACACGATCGCTCCGTTATTCTACGTTCTCACGGTCCACGGGCATCAGAGAGCAAAACAGCCTAATAGTTTTAGAGTGCCTCAACGATCAGGAATATGGATCTAACGTTCTCGTTTCGAACCGACGACTTTCGGTTCCGGAGCGACACGAACGCTCCATGATTCTCGATTATCTCGACACAGGTAAGAGGCAGAGGAGAACAAGTGTATGGTTTTAGAGAGCCACGAGCACCAGGAATAAGGATCTACCGTTGTCATTTCGTTCCGTCGACATTCGGTTCCGGAGCGACACGAACGGGGACTTAGAATTTTTTCGCTCGGGCTCCGGAGCGACACGAACGGGGACTTAGAATTTTTTCGCTCGGGCTCCGGAGCGACACGATCGCTCCGTTATTCTACGTTCTCTCGGTCCACGGGCATCAGAGAGCAAAACAGCCTAATAGTTTTAGAGTGCCTCAACGATCAGGAATATGGATCTAACGTTCTCGTTTCGAACCGACGACTTTCGGTTCCGGAGCGACACGAACGCTCCATGATTCTCGATTATCTCGACACAGGTAAGAGACAGAGGAGAACAAGTGTATGGTTTTAGAGAGCCACGAGCACCAGGAATAAGGATCTACCGTTGTCATTTCGTTCCGTCGACATTCGGTTCCGGAGCGACACGAACGGGGACTTAGAATTTTTTCGCTCGGGCTCCGGAGCGACACGAACGGGGACTTAGAATTTTTTCGCTCGGGCTCCGGAGCGACACGATCGCTCCGTTATTCTACGTTCTCTCGGTCCACGGGCATCAGAGAGCAAAACAGCCTAATAGTTTTAGAGTGCCTCAACGATCAGGAATATGGATCTAACGTTCTCGTTTCGAACCGACGACTTTCGGTTCCGGAGCGACACGAACGCTCCATGATTCTCGATTATCTCGACACAGGTAAGAGACAGAGGAGAACAAGTGTATGGTTTTAGAGAGCCACGAGCACCAGGAATAAGGATCTACCGTTGTCATTTCGTTCCGTCGACATTCGGTTCCGGAGCGACACGAACGGGGACTTAGAATTTTTTCGCTCGGGCTCCGGAGCGACACGAACGGGGACTTAGAATTTTTTCGCTCGGGCTCCGGAGCGACACGATCGCTCCGTTATTCTACGTTCTCTCGGTCCACGGGCATCAGAGAGCAAAACAGCCTAATAGTTTTAGAGTGCCTCAACGATCAGGAATATGGATCTAACGTTCTCGTTTCGAACCGACGACTTTCGGTTCCGGAGCGACACGAACGCTCCATGATTCTCGATTATCTCGACACAGGTAAGAGACAGAGGAGAACAAGTGTATGGTTTTAGAGAGCCACGAGCACCAGGAATAAGGATCTACCGTTGTCATTTCGTTCCGTCGACATTCGGTTCCGGAGCGACACGAACGGGGACTTAGAATTTTTTCGCTCGGGCTCCGGAGCGACACGAACGGGGACTTAGAATTTTTTCGCTCGGGCTCCGGAGCGACACGATCGCTCCGTTATTCTACGTTCTCTCGGTCCACGGGCATCAGAGAGCAAAACAGCCTAATAGTTTTAGAGTGCCTCAACGATCAGGAATATGGATCTAACGTTCTCGTTTCGAACCGACGACTTTCGGTTCCGGAGCGACACGAACGCTCCATGATTCTCGATTATCTCGACACAGGTAAGAGACAGAGGAGAACAAGTGTATGGTTTTAGAGAGCCACGAGCACCAGGAATAAGGATCTACCGTTGTCATTTCGTTCCGTCGACATTCGGTTCCGGAGCGACACGAACGGGGACTTAGAATTTTTTCGCTCGGGCTCCGGAGCGACACGAACGGGGACTTAGAATTTTTTCGCTCGGGCTCCGGAGCGACACGATCGCTCCGTTATTCTACGTTCTCTCTGTCCACGGGCATCAGAGAGCAAAACAGCCTAATAGTTTTAGAGTGCCTCAACGATCAGGAATATGGATCTAACGTTCTCGTTTCGAACCGACGACTTTCGGTTCCGGAGCGACACGAACGCTCCATGATTCTCGATTATCTCGACACAGGTAAGAGACAGAGGAGAACAAGTGTATGGTTTTAGAGAGCCACGAGCACCAGGAATAAGGATCTACCGTTGTCATTTCGTTCCGTCGACATTCGGTTCCGGAGCGACACGAACGGGGACTTAGAATTTTTTCGCTCGGGCTCCGGAGCGACACGAACGGGGACTTAGAATTTTTTCGCTCGGGCTCCGGAGCGACACGATCGCTCCGTTATTCTACGTTCTCTCGGTCCACGGGCATCAGAGAGCAAAACAGCCTAATAGTTTTAGAGTGCCTCAACGATCAGGAATATGGATCTAACGTTCTCGTTTCGAACCGACGACTTTCGGTTCCGGAGCGACACGAACGCTCCATGATTCTCGATTATCTCGACACAGGTAAGAGACAGAGGAGAACAAGTGTATGGTTTTAGAGAGCCACGAGCACCAGGAATAAGGATCTACCGTTGTCATTTCGTTCCGTCGACATTCGGTTCCGGAGCGACACGAACGGGGACTTAGAATTTTTTCGCTCGGGCTCCGGAGCGACACGAACGGGGACTTAGAATTTTTTCGCTTGGGCTCCGGAGCGACACGATCGCTCCGTTATTCTACGTTCTCTCGGTCCACGGGCATCAGAGAGCAAAACAGCCTAATAGTTTTAGAGTGCCTCAACGATCAGGAATATGGATCTAACGTTCTCGTTTCGAACCGACGACTTTCGGTTCCGGAGCGACACGAACGCTCCATGATTCTCGATTATCTCGACACAGGTAAGAGACAGAGGAGAACAAGTGTATGGTTTTAGAGAGCCACGAGCACCAGGAATAAGGATCTACCGTTGTCATTTCGTTCCGTCGACATTCGGTTCCGGAGCGACACGAACGGGGCTTAGAATTTTTTCGCTCGGGCTCCGGAGCGACACGAACGGGGACTTAGAATTTTTTCGCTCGGGCTCCGGAGCGACACGATCGCTCCGTTATTCTACGTTCTCTCGGTCCACGGGCATCAGAGAGCAAAACAGCCTAATAGTTTTAGAGTGCCTCAACGATCAGGAATATGGATCTAACGTTCTCGTTTCGAACCGACGACTTTCGGTTCCGGAGCGACACGAACGCTCCATGATTCTCGATTATCTCGACACAGGTAAGAGACAGAGGAGAACAAGTGTATGGTTTTAGAGAGCCACGAGCACCAGGAATAAGGATCTACCGTTGTCCTTTCGTTCCGTCGACATTCGGTTCCGGAGCGACACCAACGGGGACTTAGAATTTTTTCGCTCGGGCTCCGGAGCGACACGAACGGGGACTTAGAATTTTTTCGCTCGGGCTCCGGAGCGACACGATCGCTCCGTTATTCTACGTTCTCTCGGTCCACGGGCATCAGAGAGCAAAACAGCCTAATAGTTTTAGAGTGCCTCAACGATCAGGAATATGGATCTAACGTTCTCGTTTCGAACCGACGACTTTCGGTTCCGGAGCGACACGAACGCTCCATGATTCTCGATTATCTCGACACAGGTAAGAGACAGAGGAGAACAAGTGTATGGTTTTAGAGAGCCACGAGCACCAGGAATAAGGATCTACCGTTGTCCTTTCGTTCCGTCGACATTCGGTTCCGGAGCGACACGAACGGGGACTTAGAATTTTTTCGCTCGGGCTCCGGAGCGACACGAACGGGGACTTAGAATTTTTTCGCTCGGGCTCCGGAGCGACACGATCGCTCCGTTATTCTACGTTCTCTCTGTCCACGGGCATCAGAGAGCAAAACAGCCTAATAGTTTTAGAGTGCCTCAACGATCAGGAATATGGATCTAACGTTCTCGTTTCGAACCGACGACTTTCGGTTCCGGAGCGACACGAACGCTCCATGATTCTCGATTATCTCGACACAGGTAAGAGACAGAGGAGAACAAGTGTATGGTTTTAGAGAGCCACGAGCACCAGGAATAAGGATCTACCGTTGTCATTTCGTTCCGTCGACATTCGGTTCCGGAGCGACACGAACGGGGACTTAGAATTTTTTCGCTCGGGCTCCGGAGCGACACGAACGGGGACTTAGAATTTTTTCGCTCGGGCTCCGGAGCGACACGATCGCTCCGTTATTCTACGTTCTCTCGGTCCACGGGCATCAGAGAGCAAACCAGCCTAATAGTTTTAGAGTGCCTCAACGATCAGGAATATGGATCTAACGTTCTCGTTTCGAACCGACGACTTTCGGTTCCGGAGCGACACGAACGCTCCATGATTCTCGATTATCTCGACACAGGTAAGAGACAGAGGAGAACAAGTGTATGGTTTTAGAGAGCCACGAGCACCAGGAATAAGGATCTACCGTTGTCATTTCGTTCCGTCGACATTCGGTTCCGGAGCGACACGAACGGGGACTTAGAATTTTTTCGCTCGGGCTCCGGAGCGACACGATCGCTCCGTTATTCTACGTTCTCTCGGTCCACGGGCATCAGAGAGCAAAACAGCCTAATAGTTTTAGAGTGCCTCAACGATCAGGAATATGGATCTAACGTTCTCGTTTCGAACCGACGACTTTCGGTTCCGGAGCGACACGAACGCTCCATGATTCTCGATTATCTCGACACAGGTAAGAGACAGAGGAGAACAAGTGTATGGTTTTAGAGAGCCACGAGCACCAGGAATAAGGATCTACCGTTGTCATTTCGTTCCGTCGACATTCGGTTCCGGAGCGACACGAACGGGGACTTAGAATTTTTTCGCTCGGGCTCCGGAGCGACACGAACGGGGACTTAGAATTTTTTCGCTCGGGCTCCGGAGCGACACGATCGCTCCGTTATTCTACGTTCTCTCGGTCCACGGGCATCAGAGAGCAAAACAGCCTAATAGTTTTAGAGTGCCTCAACGATCAGGAATATGGATCTAACGTTCTCGTTTCGAACCGACGACTTTCGGTTCCGGAGCGACACGAACGCTCCATGATTCTCGATTATCTCGACACAGGTAAGAGACAGAGGAGAACAAGTGTATGGTTTTAGAGAGCCACGAGCACCAGGAATAAGGATCTACCGTTGTCATTTCGTTCCGTCGACATTCGGTTCCGGAGCGACACGAACGGGGACTTAGAATTTTTTCGCTCGGGCTCCGGAGCGACACGAACGGGGACTTAGAATTTTTTCGCTCGGGCTCCGGAGCGACACGATCGCTCCGTTATTCTACGTTCTCTCGGTCCACGGGCATCAGAGAGCAAAACAGCCTAATAGTTTTAGAGTGCCTCAACGATCAGGAATATGGATCTAACGTTCTCGTTTCGAACCGACGACTTTCGGTTCCGGAGCGACACGAACGCTCCATGATTCTCGATTATCTCGACACAGGTAAGAGACAGAGGAGAACAAGTGTATGGTTTTAGAGAGCCACGAGCACCAGGAATAAGGATCTACCGTTGTCCTTTCGTTCCGTCAACATTCGGTTCCGGAGCGACACGAACGGGGACTTAGAATTTTTTCGCTCGGGCTCCGGAGCGACACGAACGGGGACTTAGAATTTTTTCGCTCGGGCTCCGGAGCGACACGATCGCTCCGTTATTCTACGTTCTCTCGGTCCACGGGCATCAGAGAGCAAAACAGCCTAATAGTTTTAGAGTGCCTCAACGATCAGGAATATGGATCTAACGTTCTCGTTTCGAACCGACGACTTTCGGTTCCGGAGCGACACGAACGCTCCATGATTCTCGATTATCTCGACACAGGTAAGAGACAGAGGAGAACAAGTGTATGGTTTTAGAGAGCCACGAGCACCAGGAATAAGGATCTACCGTTGTCATTTCGTTCCGTCGACATTCGGTTCCGGAGCGACACGAACGGGGACTTAGAATTTTTTCGCTCGGGCTCCGGAGCGACACGAACGGGGACTTAGAATTTTTTCGCTCGGGCTCCGGAGCGACACGATCGCTCCGTTATTCTACGTTCTCTCGGTCCACGGGCATCAGAGAGCAAAACAGCCTAATAGTTTTAGAGTGCCTCAACGATCAGGAATATGGATCTAACGTTCTCGTTTCGAACCGACGACTTTCGGTTCCGGAGCGACACGAACGCTCCATGATTCTCGATTATCTCGACACAGGTAAGAGACAGAGGAGAACAAGTGTATGGTTTTAGAGAGCCACGAGCACCAGGAATAAGGATCTACCGTTGTCATTTCGTTCCGTCGACATTCGGTTCCGGAGCGACACGAACGGGGACTTAGAATTTTTTCGCTCGGGCTCCGGAGCGACACGAACGGGGACTTAGAATTTTTTCGCTCGGGCTCCGGAGCGACACGATCGCTCCGTTATTCTACGTTCTCTCGGTCCACGGGCATCAGAGAGCAAAACAGCCTAATAGTTTTAGAGTGCCTCAACGATCAGGAATATGGATCTAACGTTCTCGTTTCGAACCGACGACTTTCGGTTCCGGAGCGACACGAACGCTCCATGATTCTCGATTATCTCGACACAGGTAAGAGACAGAGGAGAACAAGTGTATGGTTTTAGAGAGCCACGAGCACCAGGAATAAGGATCTACCGTTGTCCTTTCGTTCCGTCAACATTCGGTTCCGGAGCGACACGAACGGGGACTTAGAATTTTTTCGCTCGGGCTCCGGAGCGACACGAACGGGGACTTAGAATTTTTTCGCTCGGGCTCCGGAGCGACACGATCGCTCCGTTATTCTACGTTCTCTCGGTCCACGGGCATCAGAGAGCAAAACAGCCTAATAGTTTTAGAGTGCCTCAACGATCAGGAATATGGATCTAACGTTCTCGTTTCGAACCGACGACTTTCGGTTCCGGAGCGACACGAACGCTCCATGATTCTCGATTATCTCGACACAGGTAAGAGACAGAGGAGAACAAGTGTATGGTTTTAGAGAGCCACGAGCACCAGGAATAAGGATCTACCGTTGTCCTTTCGTTCCGTCGACATTCGGTTCCGGAGCGACACGAACGGGGACTTAGAATTTTTTCGCTCGGGCTCCGGAGCGACACGAACGGGGACTTAGAATTTTTTCGCTCGGGCTCCGGAGCGACACGATCGCTCCGTTATTCTACGTTCTCTCGGTCCACGGGCATCAGAGAGCAAAACAGCCTAATAGTTTTAGAGTGCCTCAACGATCAGGAATATGGATCTAACGTTCTCGTTTCGAACCGACGACTTTCGGTTCCGGAGCGACACGAACGCTCCATGATTCTCGATTATCTCGACACAGGTAAGAGACAGAGGAGAACAAGTGTATGGTTTTAGAGAGCCACGAGCACCAGGAATAAGGATCTACCGTTGTCATTTCGTTCCGTCGACATTCGGTTCCGGAGCGACACGAACGGGGACTTAGAATTTTTTCGCTCGGGCTCCGGAGCGACACGAACGGGGACTTAGAATTTTTTCGCTCGGGCTCCGGAGCGACACGATCGCTCCGTTATTCTACGTTCTCTCGGTCCACGGGCATCAGAGAGCAAAACAGCCTAATAGTTTTAGAGTGCCTCAACGATCAGGAATATGGATCTAACGTTCTCGTTTCGAACCGACGACTTTCGGTTCCGGAGCGACACGAACGCTCCATGATTCTCGATTATCTCGACACAGGTAAGAGACAGAGGAGAACAAGTGTATGGTTTTAGAGAGCCACGAGCACCAGGAATAAGGATCTACCGTTGTCATTTCGTTCCGTCGACATTCGGTTCCGGAGCGACACGAACGGGGACTTAGAATTTTTTCGCTCGGGCTCCGGAGCGACACGAACGGGGACTTAGAATTTTTTCGCTCGGGCTCCGGAGCGACACGATCGCTCCGTTATTCTACGTTCTCTCGGTCCACGGGCATCAGAGAGCAAAACAGCCTAATAGTTTTAGAGTGCCTCAACGATGAGGAATATGGATCTAACGTTCTCGTTTCGAACCGACGACTTTCGGTTCCGGAGCGACACGAACGCTCCATGATTCTCGATTATCTCGACACAGGTAAGAGACAGAGGAGAACAAGTGTATGGTTTTAGAGAGCCACGAGCACCAGGAATAAGGATCTACCGTTGTCATTTCGTTCCGTCGACATTCGGTTCCGGAGCGACACGAACGGGGACTTAGAATTTTTTCGCTCGGGCTCCGGAGCGACACGAACGGGGACTTAGAATTTTTTCGCTCGGGCTCCGGAGCGACACGATCGCTCCGTTATTCTACGTTCTCTCGGTCCACGGGCATCAGAGAGCAAAACAGCCTAATAGTTTTAGAGTGCCTCAACGATCAGGAATATGGATCTAACGTTCTCGTTTCGAACCGACGACTTTCGGTTCCGGAGCGACACGAACGCTCCATGATTCTCGATTATCTCGACACAGGTAAGAGACAGAGGAGAACAAGTGTATGGTTTTAGAGAGCCACGAGCACCAGGAATAAGGATCTACCGTTGTCATTTCGTTCCGTCGACATTCGGTTCCGGAGCGACACGAACGGGGACTTAGAATTTTTTCGCTCGGGCTCCGGAGCGACACGAACGGGGACTTAGAATTTTTTCGCTCGGGCTCCGGAGCGACACGATCGCTCCGTTATTCTACGTTCTCTCGGTCCACGGGCATCAGAGAGCAAAACAGCCTAATAGTTTTAGAGTGCCTCAACGATCAGGAATATGGTTCTAACGTTCTCGTTTCGAACCGACGACTTTCGGTTCCGGAGCGACACGAACGCTCCATGATTCTCGATTATCTCGACACAGGTAAGAGACAGAGGAGAACAAGTGTATGGTTTTAGAGAGCCACGAGCACCAGGAATAAGGATCTACCGTTGTCATTTCGTTCCGTCGACATTCGGTTCCGGAGCGACACGAACGGGGACTTAGAATTTTTTCGCTCGGGCTCCGGAGCGACACGAACGGGGACTTAGGATTTTTTCGCTCGGGCTCCGGAGCGACACGATCGCTCCGTTATTCTACGTTCTCTCGGTCCACGGGCATCAGAGAGCAAAACAGCCTAATAGTTTTAGAGTGCCTCAACGATCAGGAATATGGATCTAACGTTCTCGTTTCGAACCGACGACTTTCGGTTCCGGAGCGACACGAACGCTCCATGATTCTCGATTATCTCGACACAGGTAAGAGACAGAGGAGAACAAGTGTATGGTTTTAGAGAGCCACGAGCACCAGGAATAAGGATCTACCGTTGTCATTTCGTTCCGTCGACATTCGGTTCCGGAGCGACACGAACGGGGACTTAGAATTTTTTCGCTCGGGCTCCGGAGCGACACGAACGGGGACTTAGAATTTTTTCGCTCGGGCTCCGGAGCGACACGATCGCTCCGTTATTCTACGTTCTCTCGGTCCACGGGCATCAGAGAGCAAAACAGCCTAATAGTTTTAGAGTGCCTCAACGATCAGGAATATGGATCTAACGTTCTCGTTTCGAACCGACGACTTTCGGTTCCGGAGCGACACGAACGCTCCATGATTCTCGATTATCTCGACACAGGTAAGAGACAGAGGAGAACAAGTGTATGGTTTTAGAGAGCCACGAGCACCAGGAATAAGGATCTACCGTTGTCATTTCGTTCCGTCGACATTCGGTTCCGGAGCGACACGAACGGGGACTTAGAATTTTTTCGCTCGGGCTCCGGAGCGACACGAACGGGGACTTAGAATTTTTTCGCTCGGGCTCCGGAGCGACACGATCGCTCCGTTATTCTACGTTCTCTCGGTCCACGGGCATCAGAGAGCAAAACAGCCTAATAGTTTTAGAGTGCCTCAACGATCAGGAATATGGATCTAACGTTCTCGTTTCGAACCGACGACTTTCGGTTCCGGAGCGACACGAACGCTCCATGATTCTCGATTATCTCGACACAGGTAAGAGACAGAGGAGAACAAGTGTATGGTTTTAGAGAGCCACGAGCACCAGGAATAAGGATCTACCGTTGTCATTTCGTTCCGTCGACATTCGGTTCCGGAGCGACATGAACGGGGACTTAGAATTTTTTCGCTCGGGCTCCGGAGCGACACGAACGGGGACTTAGAATTTTTTCGCTCGGGCTCCGGAGCGACACGATCGCTCCGTTATTCTACGTTCTCTCGGTCCACGGGCATCAGAGAGCAAAACAGCCTAATAGTTTTAGAGTGCCTCAACGATCAGGAATATGGATCTAACGTTCTCGTTTCGAACCGACGACTTTCGGTTCCGGAGCGACACGAACGCTCCATGATTCTCGATTATCTCGACACAGGTAAGAGACAGAGGAGAACAAGTGTATGGTTTTAGAGAGCCACGAGCACCAGGAATAAGGATCTACCGTTGTCATTTCGTTCCGTCGACATTCGGTTCCGGAGCGACACGAACGGGGACTTAGAATTTTTTCGCTCGGGCTCCGGAGCGACACGAACGGGGACTTAGAATTTTTCGCTCGGGCTCCGGAGCGACACGATCGCTCCGTTATTCTACGTTCTCTCGGTCCACGGGCATCAGAGAGCAAAACAGCCTAATAGTTTTAGAGTGCCTCAACGATCAGGAATATGGATCTAACGTTCTCGTTTCGAACCGACGACTTTCGGTTCCGGAGCGACACGAACGCTCCATGATTCTCGATTATCTCGACACAGGTAAGAGACAGAGGAGAACAAGTGTATGGTTTTAGAGAGCCACGAGCACCAGGAATAAGGATCTACCGTTGTCATTTCGTTCCGTCGACATTCGGTTCCGGAGCGACACGAACGGGGACTTAGAATTTTTTCGCTCGGGCTCCGGAGCGACACGAACGGGGACTTAGAATTTTTTCGCTCGGGCTCCGGAGCGACACGATCGCTCCGTTATTCTACGTTCTCTCGGTCCACGGGCATCAGAGAGCAAAACAGCCTAATAGTTTTAGAGTGCCTCAACGATCAGGAATATGGATCTAACGTTCTCGTTTCGAACCGACGACTTTCGGTTCCGGAGCGACACGAACGCTCCATGATTCTCGATTATCTCGACACAGGTAAGAGACAGAGGAGAACAAGTGTATGGTTTTAGAGAGCCACGAGCACCAGGAATAAGGATCTACCGTTGTCATTTCGTTCCGTCGACATTCGGTTCCGGAGCGACACGAACGGGGACTTAGAATTTTTTCGCTCGGGCTCCGGAGCGACACGAACGGGGACTTAGAATTTTTTCGCTCGGGCTCCGGAGCGACACGATCGCTCCGTTATTCTACGTTCTCTCGGTCCACGGGCATCAGAGAGCAAAACAGCCTAATAGTTTTAGAGTGCCTCAACGATCAGGAATATGGATCTAACGTTCTCGTTTCGAACCGACGACTTTCGGTTCCGGAGCGACACGAACGCTCCATGATTCTCGATTATCTCGACACAGGTAAGAGACAGAGGAGAACAAGTGTATGGTTTTAGAGAGCCACGAGCACCAGGAATAAGGATCTACCGTTGTCCTTTCGTTCCGTCAACATTCGGTTCCGGAGCGACACGAACGGGGACTTAGAATTTTTTCGCTCGGGCTCCGGAGCGACACGATCGCTCCGTTATTCTACGTTCTCTCGGTCCACGGGCATCAGAGAGCAAAACAGCCTAATAGTTTTAGAGTGCCTCAACAATCAGGAATATGGATCTAACGTTCTCGTTTCGAACCGACGACTTTCGGTTCCGGAGCGACACGAACGCTCCATGATTCTCGATCATCTCGACACAGGTAAGAGACAGAGGAGAACAAGTGTATGGTTTTAGAGAGCCACGAGCACCAGGAATAAGGATCTACCGTTGTCCTTTCGTTCCGTCAACATTCGGTTCCGGAGCGACACGAACGGGGACTTAGAATTTTTTCGCTCGGGCTCCGGAGCGACACGAACGGGGACTTAGAATTTTTTCGCTCGGGTTCCGGAGCGACACGATCGCTCCGTTATTCTACGTTCTCTCGGTCCACGGGCATCAGAGAGCAAAACAGCCTAATAGTTTTAGAGTGCCTCAACGATCAGGAATATGGATCTAACGTTCTCGTTTCGAACCGACGACTTTCGGTTCCGGAGCGACACGAACGCTCCATGATTCTCGATTATCTCGACACAGGTAAGAGACAGAGGAGAACAAGTGTATGGTTTTAGAGAGCCACGAGCACCAGGAATAAGGATCTACCGTTGTCATTTCGTTCCGTCGACATTCGGTTCCGGAGCGACACGAACGGGGACTTAGAATTTTTTCGCTCGGGCTCCGGAGCGACACGAACGGGGACTTAGAATTTTTTCGCTCGGGCTCCGGAGCGACACGATCGCTCCGTTATTCTACGTTCTCTCGGTCCACGGGCATCAGAGAGCAAAACAGCCTAATAGTTTTAGAGTGCCTCAACGATCAGGAATATGGATCTAACGTTCTCGTTTCGAACCGACGACTTTCGGTTCCGGAGCGACACGAACGCTCCATGATTCTCGATCATCTCGACACAGGTAAGAGACAGAGGAGAACAAGTGTATGGTTTTAGAGAGCCACGAGCACCAGGAATAAGGATCTACCGTTGTCCTTTCGTTCCGTCAACATTCGGTTCCGGAGCGACACGACCGGGGACTTAGAATTTTTTCGCTCGGGCTCCGGAGCGACACGAACGGGGACTTAGAATTTTTTCGCTCGGGCTCCGGAGCGACACGATCGCTCCGTTATTCTACGTTCTCTCGGTCCACGGGCATCAGAGAGCAAAACAGCCTAATAGTTTTAGAGTGCCTCAACGATCAGGAATATGGATCTAACGTTCTCGTTTCGAACCGACGACTTTCGGTTCCGGAGCGACACGAACGCTCCATGATTCTCGATTATCTCGACACAGGTAAGAGACAGAGGAGAACAAGTGTATGGTTTTAGAGAGCCACGAGCACCAGGAATAAGGATCTACCGTTGTCATTTCGTTCCGTCGACATTCGGTTCCGGAGCGACACGAACGGGGACTTAGAATTTTTTCGCTCGGGCTCCGGAGCGACACGAACGGGGACTTAGAATTTTTTCGCTCGGGCTCCGGAGCGACACGATCGCTCCGTTATTCTACGTTCTCTCGGTCCACGGGCATCAGAGAGCAAAACAGCCTAATAGTTTTAGAGTGCCTCAACGATCAGGAATATGGATCTAACGTTCTCGTTTCGAACCGACGACTTTCGGTTCCGGAGCGACACGAACGCTCCATGATTCTCGATTATCTCGACACAGGTAAGAGACAGAGGAGAACAAGTGTATGGTTTTAGAGAGCCACGAGCACCAGGAATAAGGATCTACCGTTGTCCTTTCGTTCCGTCAACATTCGGTTCCGGAGCGACACGAATGGGGACTTAGAATTTTTTCGCTCGGGCTCCGGAGCGACACGAACGGGGACTTAGAATTTTTTCGCTCGGGCTCCGGAGCGACACGATCGCTCCGTTATTCTACGTTCTCTCGGTCCACGGGCATCAGAGAGCAAAACAGCCTAATAGTTTTAGAGTGCCTCAACGATCAGGAATATGGATCTAACGTTCTCGTTTCGAACCGACGACTTTCGGTTCCGGAGCGACACGAACGCTCCATGATTCTCGATTATCTCGACACAGGTAAGAGACAGAGGAGAACAAGTGTATGGTTTTAGAGAGCCACGAGCACCAGGAATAAGGATCTACCGTTGTCATTTCGTTCCGTCGACATTCGGTTCCGGAGCGACACGAACGGGGACTTAGAATTTTTTCGCTCGGGCTCCGGAGCGACACGAACGGGGACTTAGAATTTTTTCGCTCGGGCTCCGGAGCGACACGATCGCTCCGTTATTCTACGTTCTCTCGGTCCACGGGCATCAGAGAGCAAAACAGCCTAATAGTTTTAGAGTGCCTCAACGATCAGGAATATGGATCTAACGTTCTCGTTTCGATCCGACGACTTTCGGTTCCGGAGCGACACGAACGCTCCATGATTCTCGATTATCTCGACACAGGTAAGAGACAGAGGAGAACAAGTGTATGGTTTTAGAGAGCCACGAGCACCAGGAATAAGGATCTACCGTTGTCATTTCGTTCCGTCGACATTCGGTTCCGGAGCGACACGAACGGGGACTTAGAATTTTTTCGCTCGGGCTCCGGAGCGACACGAACGGGGACTTAGAATTTTTTCGCTCGGGCTCCGGAGCGACACGATCGCTCCGTTATTCTACGTTCTCTCGGTCCACGGGCATCAGAGAGCAAAACAGCCTAATAGTTTTAGAGTGCCTCAACGATCAGGAATATGGATCTAACGTTCTCGTTTCGAACCGACGACTTTCGGTTCCGGAGCGACACGAACGCTCCATGATTCTCGATTATCTCGACACAGGTAAGAGACAGAGGAGAACAAGTGTATGGTTTTAGAGAGCCACGAGCACCAGGAATAAGGATCTACCGTTGTCATTTCGTTCCGTCGACATTCGGTTCCGGAGCGACACGAACGGGGACTTAGAATTTTTTCGCTCGGGCTCCGGAGCGACACGAACGGGGACTTAGAATTTTTTCGCTCGGGCTCCGGAGCGACACGATCGCTCCGTTATTCTACGTTCTCTCGGTCCACGGGCATCAGAGAGCAAAGCAGCCTAATAGTTTTAGAGTGCCTCAACGATCAGGAATATGGATCTAACGTTCTCGTTTCGAACCGACGACTTTCGGTTCCGGAGCGACACGAACGCTCCATGATTCTCGATTATCTCGACACAGGTAAGAGACAGAGGAGAACAAGTGTATGGTTTTAGAGAGCCACGAGCACCAGGAATAAGGATCTACCGTTGTCATTTCGTTCCGTCGACATTCGGTTCCGGAGCGACACGAACGGGGACTTAGAATTTTTTCGCTCGGGCTCCGGAGCGACACGAACGGGGACTTAGAATTTTTTCGCTCGGGCTCCGGAGCGACACGATCGCTCCGTTATTCTACGTTCTCTCGGTCCACGGGCATCAGAGAGCAAAACAGCCTAATAGTTTTAGAGTGCCTCAACGATCAGGAATATGGATCTAACGTTCTCGTTTCGAACCGACGACTTTCGGTTCCGGAGCGACACGAACGCTCCATGATTCTCGATTATCTCGACACAGGTAAGAGACAGAGGAGAACAAGTGTATGGTTTTAGAGAGCCACGAGCACCAGGAATAAGGATCTACCGTTGTCATTTCGTTCCGTCGACATTCGGTTCCGGAGCGACACGAACGGGGACTTAGAATTTTTTCGCTCGGGCTCCGGAGCGACACGAACGGGGACTTAGAATTTTTTCGCTCGGGCTCCGGAGCGACACGATCGCTCCGTTATTCTACGTTCTCTCGGTCCACGGGCATCAGAGAGCAAAACAGCCTAATAGTTTTAGAGTGCCTCAACGATCAGGAATATGGATCTAACGTTCTCGTTTCGAACCGACGACTTTCGGTTCCGGAGCGACACGAACGCTCCATGATTCTCGATTATCTCGACACAGGTAAGAGACAGAGGAGAACAAGTGTATGGTTTTAGAGAGCCACGAGCACCAGGAATAAGGATCTACCGTTGTCATTTCGTTCCGTCGACATTCGGTTCCGGAGCGACACGAACGGGGACTTAGAATTTTTTCGCTCGGGCTCCGGAGCGACACGAACGGGGACTTAGAATTTTTTCGCTCGGGCTCCGGAGCGACACGATCGCTCCGTTATTCTACGTTCTCTCGGTCCACGGGCATCAGAGAGCAAAGCAGCCTAATAGTTTTAGAGTGCCTCAACGATCAGGAATATGGATCTAACGTTCTCGTTTCGAACCGACGACTTTCGGTTCCGGAGCGACACGAACGCTCCATGATTCTCGATTATCTCGACACAGGTAAGAGACAGAGGAGAACAAGTGTATGGTTTTAGAGAGCCACGAGCACCAGGAATAAGGATCTACCGTTGTCATTTCGTTCCGTCGACATTCGGTTCCGGAGCGACACGAACGGGGACTTAGAATTTTTTCGCTCGGGCTCCGGAGCGACACGAACGGGGACTTAGAATTTTTTCGCTCGGGCTCCGGAGCGACACGATCGCTCCGTTATTCTACGTTCTCTCGGTCCACGGGCATCAGAGAGCAAAACAGCCTAATAGTTTTAGAGTGCCTCAACGATCAGGAATATGGATCTAACGTTCTCGTTTCGAACCGACGACTTTCGGTTCCGGAGCGACACGAACGCTCCATGATTCTCGATTATCTCGACACAGGTAAGAGACAGAGGAGAACAAGTGTATGGTTTTAGAGAGCCACGAGCACCAGGAATAAGGATCTACCGTTGTCCTTTCGTTCCGTCAACATTCGGTTCCGGAGCGACACGAACGGGGACTTAGAATTTTTTCGCTCGGGCTCCGGAGCGACACGAACGGGGACTTAGAATTTTTTCGCTCGGGCTCCGGAGCGACACGATCGCTCCGTTATTCTACGTTCTCTCGGTCCACGGGCATCAGAGAGCAAAACAGCCTAATAGTTTTAGAGTGCCTCAACAATCAGGAATATGGATCTAACGTTCTCGTTTCGAACCGACGACTTTCGGTTCCGGAGCGACACGAACGCTCCATGATTCTCGATCATCTCGACACAGGTAAGAGACAGAGGAGAACAAGTGTATGGTTTTAGAGAGCCACGAGCACCAGGAATAAGGATCTACCGTTGTCCTTTCGTTCCGTCAACATTCGGTTCCGGAGCGACACGCACGGGGACTTAGAATTTTTTCGCTCGGGCTCCGGAGCGACACGAACGGGGACTTAGAATTTTTTCGCTCGGGTTCCGGAGCGACACGATCGCTCCGTTATTCTACGTTCTCTCGGTCCACGGGCATCAGAGAGCAAAACAGCCTAATAGTTTTAGAGTGCCTCAACGATCAGGAATATGGATCTAACGTTCTCGTTTCGAACCGACGACTTTCGGTTCCGGAGCGACACGAACGCTCCATGATTCTCGATTATCTCGACACAGGTAAGAGACAGAGGAGAACAAGTGTATGGTTTTAGAGAGCCACGAGCACCAGGAATAAGGATCTACCGTTGTCATTTCGTTCCGTCGACATTCGGTTCCGGAGCGACACGAACGGGGACTTAGAATTTTTTCGCTCGGGCTCCGGAGCGACACGAACGGGGACTTAGAATTTTTTCGCTCGGGCTCCGGAGCGACACGATCGCTCCGTTATTCTACGTTCTCTCGGTCCACGGGCATCAGAGAGCAAAACAGCCTAATAGTTTTAGAGTGCCTCAACGATCAGGAATATGGATCTAACGTTCTCGTTTCGAACCGACGACTTTCGGTTCCGGAGCGACACGAACGCTCCATGATTCTCGATCATCTCGACACAGGTAAGAGACAGAGGAGAACAAGTGTATGGTTTTAGAGAGCCACGAGCACCAGGAATAAGGATCTACCGTTGTCCTTTCGTTCCGTCAACATTCGGTTCCGGAGCGACACGACCGGGGACTTAGAATTTTTTCGCTCGGGCTCCGGAGCGACACGAACGGGGACTTAGAATTTTTTCGCTCGGGCTCCGGAGCGACACGATCGCTCCGTTATTCTACGTTCTCTCGGTCCACGGGCATCAGAGAGCAAAACAGCCTAATAGTTTTAGAGTGCCTCAACGATCAGGAATATGGATCTAACGTTCTCGTTTCGAACCGACGACTTTCGGTTCCGGAGCGACACGAACGCTCCATGATTCTCGATTATCTCGACACAGGTAAGAGACAGAGGAGAACAAGTGTATGGTTTTAGAGAGCCACGAGCACCAGGAATAAGGATCTACCGTTGTCATTTCGTTCCGTCGACATTCGGTTCCGGAGCGACACGAACGGGGACTTAGAATTTTTTCGCTCGGGCTCCGGAGCGACACGAACGGGGACTTAGAATTTTTTCGCTCGGGCTCCGGAGCGACACGATCGCTCCGTTATTCTACGTTCTCTCGGTCCACGGGCATCAGAGAGCAAAACAGCCTAATAGTTTTAGAGTGCCTCAACGATCAGGAATATGGATCTAACGTTCTCGTTTCGAACCGACGACTTTCGGTTCCGGAGCGACACGAACGCTCCATGATTCTCGATTATCTCGACACAGGTAAGAGACAGAGGAGAACAAGTGTATGGTTTTAGAGAGCCACGAGCACCAGGAATAAGGATCTACCGTTGTCCTTTCGTTCCGTCAACATTCGGTTCCGGAGCGACACGAATGGGGACTTAGAATTTTTTCGCTCGGGCTCCGGAGCGACACGAACGGGGACTTAGAATTTTTTCGCTCGGGCTCCGGAGCGACACGATCGCTCCGTTATTCTACGTTCTCTCGGTCCACGGGCATCAGAGAGCAAAACAGCCTAATAGTTTTAGAGTGCCTCAACGATCAGGAATATGGATCTAACGTTCTCGTTTCGAACCGACGACTTTCGGTTCCGGAGCGACACGAACGCTCCATGATTCTCGATTATCTCGACACAGGTAAGAGACAGAGGAGAACAAGTGTATGGTTTTAGAGAGCCACGAGCACCAGGAATAAGGATCTACCGTTGTCATTTCGTTCCGTCGACATTCGGTTCCGGAGCGACACGAACGGGGACTTAGAATTTTTCGCTCGGGCTCCGGAGCGACACGAACGGGGACTTAGAATTTTTTCGCTCGGGCTCCGGAGCGACACGATCGCTCCGTTATTCTACGTTCTCTCGGTCCACGGGCATCAGAGAGCAAAACAGCCTAATAGTTTTAGAGTGCCTCAACGATCAGGAATATGGATCTAACGTTCTCGTTTCGAACCGACGACTTTCGGTTCCGGAGCGACACGAACGCTCCATGATTCTCGATTATCTCGACACAGGTAAGAGACAGAGGAGAACAAGTGTATGGTTTTAGAGAGCCACGAGCACCAGGAATAAGGATCTACCGTTGTCATTTCGTTCCGTCGACATTCGGTTCCGGAGCGACACGAACGGGGACTTAGAATTTTTTCGCTCGGGCTCCGGAGCGACACGAACGGGGACTTAGAATTTTTTCGCTCGGGCTCCGGAGCGACACGATCGCTCCGTTATTCTACGTTCTCTCGGTCCACGGGCATCAGAGAGCAAAACAGCCTAATAGTTTTAGAGTGCCTCAACGATCAGGAATATGGATCTAACGTTCTCGTTTCGAACCGACGACTTTCGGTTCCGGAGCGACACGAACGCTCCATGATTCTCGATTATCTCGACACAGGTAAGAGACAGAGGAGAACAAGTGTATGGTTTTAGAGAGCCACGAGCACCAGGAATAAGGATCTACCGTTGTCATTTCGTTCCGTCGACATTCGGTTCCGGAGCGACACGAACGGGGACTTAGAATTTTTTCGCTCGGGCTCCGGAGCGACACGAACGGGGACTTAGAATTTTTTCGCTCGGGCTCCGGAGCGACACGATCGCTCCGTTATTCTACGTTCTCTCGGTCCACGGGCATCAGAGAGCAAAGCAGCCTAATAGTTTTAGAGTGCCTCAACGATCAGGAATATGGATCTAACGTTCTCGTTTCGAACCGACGACTTTCGGTTCCGGAGCGACACGAACGCTCCATGATTCTCGATTATCTCGACACAGGTAAGAGACAGAGGAGAACAAGTGTATGGTTTTAGAGAGCCACGAGCACCAGGAATAAGGATCTACCGTTGTCATTTCGTTCCGTCGACATTCGGTTCCGGAGCGACACGAACGGGGACTTAGAATTTTTTCGCTCGGGCTCCGGAGCGACACGAACGGGGACTTAGAATTTTTTCGCTCGGGCTCCGGAGCGACACGATCGCTCCGTTATTCTACGTTCTCTCGGTCCACGGGCATCAGAGAGCAAAACAGCCTAATAGTTTTAGAGTGCCTCAACGATCAGGAATATGGATCTAACGTTCTCGTTTCGAACCGACGACTTTCGGTTCCGGAGCGACACGAACGCTCCATGATTCTCGATTATCTCGACACAGGTAAGAGACAGAGGAGAACAAGTGTATGGTTTTAGAGAGCCACGAGCACCAGGAATAAGGATCTACCGTTGTCATTTCGTTCCGTCGACATTCGGTTCCGGAGCGACACGAACGGGGACTTAGAATTTTTTCGCTCGGGCTCCGGAGCGACACGAACGGGGACTTAGAATTTTTTCGCTCGGGCTCCGGAGCGACACGATCGCTCCGTTATTCTACGTTCTCTCGGTCCACGGGCATCAGAGAGCAAAGCAGCCTAATAGTTTTAGAGTGCCTCAACGATCAGGAATATGGATCTAACGTTCTCGTTTCGAACCGACGACTTTCGGTTCCGGAGCGACACGAACGCTCCATGATTCTCGATTATCTCGACACAGGTAAGAGACAGAGGAGAACAAGTGTATGGTTTTAGAGAGCCACGAGCACCAGGAATAAGGATCTACCGTTGTCATTTCGTTCCGTCGACATTCGGTTCCGGAGCGACACGAACGGGGACTTAGAATTTTTTCGCTCGGGCTCCGGAGCGACACGAACGGGGACTTAGAATTTTTTCGCTCGGGCTCCGGAGCGACACGATCGCTCCGTTATTCTACGTTCTCTCGGTCCACGGGCATCAGAGAGCAAAACAGCCTAATAGTTTTAGAGTGCCTCAACGATCAGGAATATGGATCTAACGTTCTCGTTTCGAACCGACGACTTTCGGTTCCGGAGCGACACGAACGCTCCATGATTCTCGATTATCTCGACACAGGTAAGAGACAGAGGAGAACAAGTGTATGGTTTTAGAGAGCCACGAGCACCAGGAATAAGGATCTACCGTTGTCATTTCGTTCCGTCGACATTCGGTTCCGGAGCGACACGAACGGGGACTTAGAATTTTTTCGCTCGGGCTCCGGAGCGACACGAACGGGGACTTAGAATTTTTTCGCTCGGGCTCCGGAGCGACACGATCGCTCCGTTATTCTACGTTCTCTCGGTCCACGGGCATCAGAGAGCAAAACAGCCTAATAGTTTTAGAGTGCCTCAACGATCAGGAATATGGATCTAACGTTCTCGTTTCGAACCGACGACTTTCGGTTCCGGAGCGACACGAACGCTCCATGATTCTCGATTATCTCGACACAGGTAAGAGACAGAGGAGAACAAGTGTATGGTTTTAGAGAGCCACGAGCACCAGGAATAAGGATCTACCGTTGTCATTTCGTTCCGTCGACATTCGGTTCCGGAGCGACACGAACGGGGACTTAGAATTTTTTCGCTCGGGCTCCGGAGCGACACGAACGGGGACTTAGAATTTTTTCGCTCGGGCTCCGGAGCGACACGATCGCTCCGTTATTCTACGTTCTCTCGGTCCACGGGCATCAGAGAGCAAAACAGCCTAATAGTTTTAGAGTGCCTCAACGATCAGGAATATGGATCTAACGTTCTCGTTTCGAACCGACGACTTTCGGTTCCGGAGCGACACGAACGCTCCATGATTCTCGATTATCTCGACACAGGTAAGAGACAGAGGAGAACAAGTGTATGGTTTTAGAGAGCCACGAGCACCAGGAATAAGGATCTACCGTTGTCATTTCGTTCCGTCGACATTCGGTTCCGGAGCGACACGAACGGGGACTTAGAATTTTTTCGCTCGGGCTCCGGAGCGACACGAACGGGGACTTAGAATTTTTTCGCTCGGGCTCCGGAGCGACACGATCGCTCCGTTATTCTACGTTCTCTCGGTCCACGGGCATCAGAGAGCAAAACAGCCTAATAGTTTTAGAGTGCCTCAACGATCAGGAATATGGATCTAACGTTCTCGTTTCGAACCGACGACTTTCGGTTCCGGAGCGACACGAACGCTCCATGATTCTCGATTATCTCGACACAGGTAAGAGACAGAGGAGAACAAGTGTATGGTTTTAGAGAGCCACGAGCACCAGGAATAAGGATCTACCGTTGTCATTTCGTTCCGTCGACATTCGGTTCCGGAGCGACACGAACGGGGACTTAGAATTTTTTCGCTCGGGCTCCGGAGCGACACGAACGGGGACTTAGAATTTTTTCGCTCGGGCTCCGGAGCGACACGATCGCTCCGTTATTCTACGTTCTCTCGGTCCACGGGCATCAGAGAGCAAAACAGCCTAATAGTTTTAGAGTGCCTCAACGATCAGGAATATGGATCTAACGTTCTCGTTTCGAACCGACGACTTTCGGTTCCGGAGCGACACGAACGCTCCATGATTCTCGATTATCTCGACACAGGTAAGAGACAGAGGAGAACAAGTGTATGGTTTTAGAGAGCCACGAGCACCAGGAATAAGGATCTACCGTTGTCATTTCGTTCCGTCGACATTCGGTTCCGGAGCGACACGAACGGGGACTTAGAATTTTTTCGCTCGGGCTCCGGAGCGACACGAACGGGGACTTAGAATTTTTTCGCTCGGGCTCCGGAGCGACACGATCGCTCCGTTATTCTACGTTCTCTCGGTCCACGGGCATCAGAGAGCAAAACAGCCTAATAGTTTTAGAGTGCCTCAACGATCAGGAATATGGATCTAACGTTCTCGTTTCGAACCGACGACTTTCGGTTCCGGAGCGACACGAACGCTCCATGATTCTCGATTATCTCGACACAGGTAAGAGACAGAGGAGAACAAGTGTATGGTTTTAGAGAGCCACGAGCACCAGGAATAAGGATCTACCGTTGTCATTTCGTTCCGTCGACATTCGGTTCCGGAGCGACACGAACGGGGACTTAGAATTTTTTCGCTCGGGCTCCGGAGCGACACGAACGGGGACTTAGAATTTTTTCGCTCGGGCTCCGGAGCGACACGATCGCTCCGTTATTCTACGTTCTCTCGGTCCACGGGCATCAGAGAGCAAAACAGCCTAATAGTTTTAGAGTGCCTCAACGATCAGGAATATGGATCTAACGTTCTCGTTTCGAACCGACGACTTTCGGTTCCGGAGCGACACGAACGCTCCATGATTCTCGATTATCTCGACACAGGTAAGAGACAGAGGAGAACAAGTGTATGGTTTTAGAGAGCCACGAGCACCAGGAATAAGGATCTACCGTTGTCATTTCGTTCCGTCGACATTCGGTTCCGGAGCGACACGAACGGGGACTTAGAATTTTTTCGCTCGGGCTCCGGAGCGACACGAACGGGGACTTAGAATTTTTTCGCTCGGGCTCCGGAGCGACACGATCGCTCCGTTATTCTACGTTCTCTCGGTCCACGGGCATCAGAGAGCAAAACAGCCTAATAGTTTTAGAGTGCCTCAACGATCAGGAATATGGATCTAACGTTCTCGTTTCGAACCGACGACTTTCGGTTCCGGAGCGACACGAACGCTCCATGATTCTCGATTATCTCGACACAGGTAAGAGACAGAGGAGAACAAGTGTATGGTTTTAGAGAGCCACGAGCACCAGGAATAAGGATCTACCGTTGTCATTTCGTTCCGTCGACATTCGGTTCCGGAGCGACACGAACGGGGACTTAGAATTTTTTCGCTCGGGCTCCGGAGCGACACGAACGGGGACTTAGAATTTTTTCGCTCGGGCTCCGGAGCGACACGATCGCTCCGTTATTCTACGTTCTCTCGGTCCACGGGCATCAGAGAGCAAAACAGCCTAATAGTTTTAGAGTGCCTCAACGATCAGGAATATGGATCTAACGTTCTCGTTTCGAACCGACGACTTTCGGTTCCGGAGCGACACGAACGCTCCATGATTCTCGATTATCTCGACACAGGTAAGAGACAGAGGAGAACAAGTGTATGGTTTTAGAGAGCCACGAGCACCAGGAATAAGGATCTACCGTTGTCATTTCGTTCCGTCGACATTCGGTTCCGGAGCGACACGAACGGGGACTTAGAATTTTTTCGCTCGGGCTCCGGAGCGACACGAACGGGGACTTAGAATTTTTTCGCTCGGGCTCCGGAGCGACACGATCGCTCCGTTAGTCTACGTTCTCTCGGTCCACGGGCATCAGAGAGCAAAACAGCCTAATAGTTTTAGAGTGCCTCAACGATCAGGAATATGGATCTAACGTTCTCGTTTCGAACCGACGACTTTCGGTTCCGGAGCGACACGAACGCTCCATGATTCTCGATTATCTCGACACAGGTAAGAGACAGAGGAGAACAAGTGTATGGTTTTAGAGAGCCACGAGCACCAGGAATAAGGATCTACCGTTGTCATTTCGTTCCGTCGACATTCGGTTCCGGAGCGACACGAACGGGGACTTAGAATTTTTTCGCTCGGGCTCCGGAGCGACACGAACGGGGACTTAGAATTTTTTCGCTCGGGCTCCGGAGCGACACGATCGCTCCGTTATTCTACGTTCTCTCGGTCCACGGGCATCAGAGAGCAAAACAGCCTAATAGTTTTAGAGTGCCTCAACGATCAGGAATATGGATCTAACGTTCTCGTTTCGAACCGACGACTTTCGGTTCCGGAGCGACACGAACGCTCCATGATTCTCGATTATCTCGACACAGGTAAGAGACAGAGGAGAACAAGTGTATGGTTTTAGAGAGCCACGAGCACCAGGAATAAGGATCTACCGTTGTCATTTCGTTCCGTCGACATTCGGTTCCGGAGCGACAAGAACGGGGACTTAGAATTTTTTCGCTCGGGCTCCGGAGCGACACGAACGGGGACTTAGAATTTTTTCGCTCGGGCTCCGGAGCGACACGATCGCTCCGTTATTCTACGTTCTCTCGGTCCACGGGCATCAGAGAGCAAAACAGCCTAATAGTTTTAGAGTGCCTCAACGATCAGGAATATGGATCTAACGTTCTCGTTTCGACCCGACGACTTTCGGTTCCGGAGCGACACGAACGCTCCATGATTCTCGATTATCTCGACACAGGTAAGAGACAGAGGAGAACAAGTGTATGGTTTTAGAGAGCCACGAGCACCAGGAATAAGGATCTACCGTTGTCATTTCGTTCCGTCGACATTCGGTTCCGGAGCGACACGAACGGGGACTTAGAATTTTTTCGCTCGGGCTCCGGAGCGACACGAACGGGGACTTAGAATTTTTTCGCTCGGGCTCCGGAGCGACACGATCGCTCCGTTATTCTACGTTCTCTCGGTCCACGGGCATCAGAGAGCAAAACAGCCTAATAGTTTTAGAGTGCCTCAACGATCAGGAATATGGATCTAACGTTCTCGTTTCGAACCGACGACTTTCGGTTCCGGAGCGACACGAACGCTCCATGATTCTCGATTATCTCGACACAGGTAAGAGACAGAGGAGAACAAGTGTATGGTTTTAGAGAGCCACGAGCACCAGGAATAAGGATCTACCGTTGTCATTTCGTTCCGTCGACATTCGGTTCCGGAGCGACAAGAACGGGGACTTAGAATTTTTTCGCTCGGGCTCCGGAGCGACACGAACGGGGACTTAGAATTTTTTCGCTCGGGCTCCGGAGCGACACGATCGCTCCGTTATTCTACGTTCTCTCGGTCCACGGGCATCAGAGAGCAAAACAGCCTAATAGTTTTAGAGTGCCTCAACGATCAGGAATATGGATCTAACGTTCTCGTTTCGACCCGACGACTTTCGGTTCCGGAGCGACACGAACGCTCCATGATTCTCGATTATCTCGACACAGGTAAGAGACAGAGGAGAACAAGTGTATGGTTTTAGAGAGCCACGAGCACCAGGAATAAGGATCTACCGTTGTCATTTCGTTCCGTCGACATTCGGTTCCGGAGCGACACGAACGGGGACTTAGAATTTTTTCGCTCGGGCTCCGGAGCAACACGAACGGGGACTTAGAATTTTTTCGCTCGGGCTCCGGAGCGACACGATCGCTCCGTTATTCTACGTTCTCTCGGTCCACGGGCATCACAGAGCAAAACAGCCTAATAGTTTTAGAGTGCCTCAACGATCAGGAATATGGATCTAACGTTCTCGTTTCGAACCGACGACTTTCGGTTCCGGAGCGACACGAACGCTCCATGATTCTCGATTATCTCGACACAGGTTAGAGACAGAGGAGAACAAGTGTATGGTTTTAGAGAGCCACGAGCACCAGGAATAAGGATCTACCGTTGTCATTTCGTTCCGTCGACATTCGGTTCCGGAGCGACACGAACGGGGACTTAGAATTTTTTGGCTCGGGCTCCGGAGCGACACGAACGGGGACTTAGAATTTTTTCGCTCGGGCTCCGGAGCGACACGATCGCTCCGTTATTCTACGTTCTCTCGGTCCACGGGCATCAGAGAGCAAAACAGCCTAATAGTTTTAGAGTGCCTCAACGATCAGGAATATGGATCTAACGTTCTCGTTTCGAACCGACGACTTTCGGTTCCGGAGCGACACGAACGCTCCATGATTCTCGATTATCTCGACACAGGTAAGAGACAGAGGAGAACAAGTGTATGGTTTTAGAGAGCCACGAGCACCAGGAATAAGGATCTACCGTTGTCATTTCGTTCCTTCGACATTCGGTTCCGGAGCGACACGAACGGGGACTTAGAATTTTTTCGCTCGGGCTCCGGAGCGACACGAACGGGGACTTAGAATTTTTTCGCTCGGGCTCCGGAGCGACACGATCGCTCCGTTATTCTACGTTCTCTCGGTCCACGGGCATCAGAGAGCAAAACAGCCTAATAGTTTTAGAGTGCCTCAACGATCAGGAATATGGATCTAACGTTCTCGTTTCGAACCGACGACTTTCGGTTCCGGAGCGACACGAACGCTCCATGATTCTCGATTATCTCGACACAGGTAAGAGACAGAGGAGAACAAGTGTATGGTTTTAGAGAGCCACGAGCACCAGGAATAAGGATCTACCGTTGTCATTTCGTTCCGTCGACATTCGGTTCCGGAGCGACACGAACGGGGACTTAGAATTTTTTCGCTCGGGCTCCGGAGCGACACGAACGGGGACTTAGAATTTTTTCGCTCGGGCTCCGGAGCGACACGATCGCTCCGTTATTCTACGTTCTCTCGGTCCACGGGCATCAGAGAGCAAAACAGCCTAATAGTTTTAGAGTGCCTCAACGATCAGGAATATGGATCTAACGTTCTCGTTTCGACCCGACGACTTTCGGTTCCGGAGCGACACGAACGCTCCATGATTCTCGATTATCTCGACACAGGTAAGAGACAGAGGAGAACAAGTGTATGGTTTTAGAGAGCCACGAGCACCAGGAATAAGGATCTACCGTTGTCATTTCGTTCCGTCGACATTCGGTTCCGGAGCGACACGAACGGGGACTTAGAATTTTTTCGCTCGGGCTCCGGAGCAACACGAACGGGGACTTAGAATTTTTTCGCTCGGGCTCCGGAGCGACACGATCGCTCCGTTATTCTACGTTCTCTCGGTCCACGGGCATCACAGAGCAAAACAGCCTAATAGTTTTAGAGTGCCTCAACGATCAGGAATATGGATCTAACGTTCTCGTTTCGAACCGACGACTTTCGGTTCCGGAGCGACACGAACGCTCCATGATTCTCGATTATCTCGACAGAGGTTAGAGACAGAGGAGAACAAGTGTATGGTTTTAGAGAGCCACGAGCACCAGGAATAAGGATCTACCGTTGTCATTTCGTTCCGTCGACATTCGGTTCCGGAGCGACACGAACGGGGACTTAGAATTTTTTGGCTCGGGCTCCGGAGCGACACGAACGGGGACTTAGAATTTTTTCGCTCGGGCTCCGGAGCGACACGATCGCTCCGTTATTCTACGTTCTCTCGGTCCACGGGCATCAGAGAGCAAAACAGCCTAATAGTTTTAGAGTGCCTCAACGATCAGGAATATGGATCTAACGTTCTCGTTTCGAACCGACGACTTTCGGTTCCGGAGCGACACGAACGCTCCATGATTCTCGATTATCTCGACACAGGTAAGAGACAGAGGAGAACAAGTGTATGGTTTTAGAGAGCCACGAGCACCAGGAATAAGGATCTACCGTTGTCATTTCGTTCCTTCGACATTCGGTTCCGGAGCGACACGAACGGGGACTTAGAATTTTTTCGCTCGGGCTCCGGAGCGACACGAACGGGGACTTAGAATTTTTTCGCTCGGGCTCCGGAGCGACACGATCGCTCCGTTATTCTACGTTCTCTCGGTCCACGGGCATCAGAGAGCAAAACAGCCTAATAGTTTTAGAGTGCCTCAACGATCAGGAATATGGATCTAACGTTCTCGTTTCGAACCGACGACTTTCGGTTCCGGAGCGACACGAACGCTCCATGATTCTCGATTATCTCGACACAGGTAAGAGACAGAGGAGAACAAGTGTATGGTTTTAGAGAGCCACGAGCACCAGGAATAAGGATCTACCGTTGTCATTTCGTTCCGTCGACATTCGGTTCCGGAGCGACACGAACGGGGACTTAGAATTTTTTCGCTCGGGCTCCGGAGCGACACGAACGGGGACTTAGAATTTTTTCGCTCGGGCTCCGGAGCGACACGATCGCTCCGTTATTCTACGTTCTCTCGGTCCACGGGCATCAGAGAGCAAAACAGCCTAATAGTTTTAGAGTGCCTCAACGATCAGGAATATGGATCTAACGTTCTCGTTTCGAACCGACGACTTTCGGTTCCGGAGCGACACGAACGCTCCATGATTCTCGATTATCTCGACACAGGTAAGAGACAGAGGAGAACAAGTGTATGGTTTTAGAGAGCCACGAGCACCAGGAATAAGGATCTACCGTTGTCATTTCGTTCCGTCGACATTCGGTTCCGGAGCGACACGAACGGGGACTTAGAATTTTTTCGCTCGGGCTCCGGAGCGACACGAACGGGGACTTAGAATTTTTTCGCTCGGGCTCCGGAGCGACACGATCGCTCCGTTATTCTACGTTCTCTCGGTCCACGGGCATCAGAGAGCAAAACAGCCTAATAGTTTTACAGTGCCTCAACGATCAGGAATATGGATCTAACGTTCTCGTTTCGACCCGACGACTTTCGGTTCCGGAGCGACACGAACGCTCCATGATTCTCGATTATCTCGACACAGGTAAGAGACAGAGGAGAACAAGTGTATGGTTTTAGAGAGCCACGAGCACCAGGAATAAGGATCTACCGTTGTCATTTCGTTCCGTCGACATTCGGTTCCGGAGCGACACGAACGGGGACTTAGAATTTTTTCGCTCGGGCTCCGGAGCAACACGAACGGGGACTTAGAATTTTTTCGCTCGGGCTCCGGAGCGACACGATCGCTCCGTTATTCTACGTTCTCTCGGTCCACGGGCATCAGAGAGCAAAACAGCCTAATAGTTTTAGAGTGCCTCAACGATCAGGAATATGGATCTAACGTTCTCGTTTCGAACCGACGACTTTCGGTTCCGGAGCGACACGAACGCTCCATGATTCTCGATTATCTCGACACAGGTTAGAGACAGAGGAGAACAAGTGTATGGTTTTAGAGAGCCACGAGCACCAGGAATAAGGATCTACCGTTGTCATTTCGTTCCGTCGACATTCGGTTCCGGAGCGACACGAACGGGGACTTAGAATTTTTTCGCTCGGGCTCCGGAGCGACACGAACGGGGACTTAGAATTTTTTCGCTCGGGCTCCGGAGCGACACGATCGCTCCGTTATTCTACGTTCTCTCGGTCCACGGGCATCAGAGAGCAAAACAGCCTAATAGTTTTAGAGTGCCTCAACGATCAGGAATATGGATCTAACGTTCTCGTTTCGAACCGACGACTTTCGGTTCCGGCGCGACACGAACGCTCCATGATTCTCGATTATCTCGACACAGGTAAGAGACAGAGGAGAACAAGTGTATGGTTTTAGAGAGCCACGAGCACCAGGAATAAGGATCTACCGTTGTCATTTCGTTCCGTCGACATTCGGTTCCGGAGCGACACGAACGGGGACTTAGAATTTTTTCGCTCGGGCTCCGGAGCGACACGATCGCTCCGTTATTCTACGTTCTCTCGGTCCACGGGCATCAGAGAGCAAAACAGCCTAATAGTTTTAGAGTGCCTCAACGATCAGGAATATGGATCTAACGTTCTCGTTTCGAACCGACGACTTTCGGTTCCGGAGCGACACGAACGCTCCATGATTCTCGATTATCTCGACACAGGTAAGAGACAGAGGAGAACAAGTGTATGGTTTTAGAGAGCCACGAGCACCAGGAATAAGGATCTACCGTTGTCATTTCGTTCCGTCGACATTCGGTTCCGGAGCGACACGAACGGGGACTTAGAATTTTTTCGCTCGGGCTCCGGAGCGACACGAACGGGGACTTAGAATTTTTTCGCTCGGGCTCCGGAGCGACACGATCGCTCCGTTATTCTACGTTCTCTCGGTCCACGGGCATCAGAGAGCAAAACAGCCTAATAGTTTTAGAGTGCCTCAACGATCAGGAATATGGATCTAACGTTCTCGTTTCGAACCGACGACTTTCGGTTCCGGAGCGACACGAACGCTCCATGATTCTCGATTATCTCGACACAGGTAAGAGACAGAGGAGAACAAGTGTATGGTTTTAGAGAGCCACGAGCACCAGGAATAAGGATCTACCGTTGTCATTTCGTTCCGTCGACATTCGGTTCCGGAGCGACACGAACGCTCCATGATTCTCGATTATCTCGACACAGGTAAGAGACAGAGGAGAATAAGTGTATGGTTTTAGAGAGCCACGAGCACCAGGAATAAGGATCTACCGTTGTCATTTCGTTCCGTCGACATTCGGTTCCGGAGCGACACGAACGGGGACTTAGAATTTTTTCGCTCGGGCTCCGGAGCGACACGAACGGGGACTTAGAATTTTTTCGCTCGGGCTCCGGAGCGACACGATCGCTCCGTTATTCTACGTTCTCTCGGTCCACGGGCATCAGAGAGCAAAACAGCCTAATAGTTTTAGAGTGCCTCAACGATCAGGAATATGGATCTAACGTTCTCGTTTCGAACCGACGACTTTCGGTTCCGGAGCGACACGAACGCTCCATGATTCTCGATTATCTCGACACAGGTAAGAGACAGAGGAGAACAAGTGTATGGCTTTAGAGAGCCACGAGCACCAGGAATAAGGATCTACCGTTGTCATTACGTTCCGTCGACATTCGGTTCCGGAGCGACACGAACGGGACTTAGAATTTTTTCGCTCGGGCTCCGGAGCGACACGAACGGGGACTTAGAATTTTTTCGCTCGGGCTCCGGAGCGACACGATCGCTCCGTTATTCTACGTTCTCTCGGTCCACGGGCATCAGAGAGCAAAACAGCCTAATAGTTTTAGAGTGCCTCAACGATCAGGAATATGGATCTAACGTTCTCGTTTCGAACCGACGACTTTCGGTTCCGGAGCGACACGAACGCTCCATGATTCTCGATTATCTCGACACAGGTAAGAGACAGAGGAGAACAAGTGTATGGTTTTAGAGAGCCACGAGCACCAGGAATAAGGATCTACCGTTGTCATTTCGTTCCGTCGACATTCGGTTCCGGAGCGACACGAACGGGGACTTAGAATTTTTTCGCTCGGGCTCCGGAGCGACACGAACGGGGACTTAGAATTTTTTCGCTCGGGCTCCGGAGCGACACGATCGCTCCGTTATTCTACGTTCTCTCGGTCCACGGGCATCAGAGAGCAAAACAGCCTAATAGTTTTAGAGTGCCTCAACGATCAGGAATATGGATCTAACGTTCTCGTTTCGAACCGACGACTTTCGGTACCGGAGCGACACGAACGCTCCATGATTCTCGATTATCTCGACACAGGTAAGAGACAGAGGAGAACAAGTGTATGGTTTTAGAGAGCCACGAGCACCAGGAATAAGGATCTACCGTTGTCATTTCGTTCCGTCGACATTCGGTTCCGGAGCGACACGAACGGGGACTTAGAATTTTTTCGCTCGGGCTCCGGAGCGACACGAACGGGGACTTAGAATTTTTTCGCTCGGGCTCCGTAGCGACACGATCGCTCCGTTATTCTACGTTCTCTCGGTCCACGGGCATCAGAGAGCAAAACAGCCTAATAGTTTTAGAGTGCCTCAACGATCAGGAATATGGATCTAACGTTCTCGTTTCGAACCGACGACTTTCGGTTCCGGAGCGACACGAACGCTCCATGATTCTCGATTATCCCGACACAGGTAAGAGACAGAGGAGAACAAGTGTATGGTTTTAGAGAGCCACGAGCACCAGGAATAAGGATCTACCGTTGTCCTTTCGTTCCGTCGACATTCGGTTCCGGAGCGACACGAACGCTCCATGATTCTCGATTATCTCGACACAGGTAAGAGACAGAGGAGAACAAGTGTATGGTTTTAGAGAGCCACGAGCACCAGGAATAAGGATCTACCGTTGTCCTTTCGTTCCGTCGACATTCGGTTCCGGAGCGACACGAACGGGGACTTAGAATTTTTTCGCTCGGGCTCCGGAGCGACACGAACGGGGACTTAGAATTTTTTCGCTCGGGCTCCGGAGCGACACGATCGCTCCGTTATTCTACGTTCTCTCGGTCCACGGGCATCAGAGAGCAAAACAGCCTAATAGTTTTAGAGTGCATCAACGATCAGGAATATGGATCTAACGTTCTCGTTTCGAACCGACGACTTTCGGTTCCGGAGCGACACGAACGCTCCATGATTCTCGATTATCTCGACACAGGTTAGAGACAGAGGAGAACAAGTGTATGATTTTAGAGAGCCACGAGCACCAGGAATAAGGATCTACCGTTGTCATTTCGTTCCGTCGACATTCGGTTCCGGAGCGACACGAACGGGGACTTAGAATTTTTTCGCTCGGGCTCCGGAGCGACACGAACGGGGACTTAGAATTTTTTCGCTCGGGCTCCGGAGCGACACGATCGCTCCGTTATTCTACGTTCTCTCGGTCCACGGGCATCAGAGAGCAAAACAGCCTAATAGTTTTAGAGTGCCTCAACGATCAGCAATATGGATCTAACGTTCTCGTTTCGAACCGACGACTTTCGGTTCCGGAGCGACACGAACGCTCCATGATTCTCGATTATCTCGACACAGGTAAGAGACAGAGGAGAACAAGTGTATGGTTTTAGAGAGCCACGAGCACCAGGAATAAGGATCTACCGTTGTCATTTCGTTCCGTCGACATTCGGTTCCGGAGCGACACGAACGGGGACTTAGAATTTTTTCGCTCGGGCTCCGGAGCGACACGATCGCTCCGTTATTCTACGTTCTCTCGGTCCACGGGCATCAGAGAGCAAAACAGCCTAATAGTTTTAGAGTGCCTCAACGATCAGGAATATGGATCTAACGTTCTCGTTTCGAACCGACGACTTTCGGTTCCGGAGCGACACGAACGCTCCATGATTCTCGATTATCTCGACACAGGTTAGAGACAGAGGAGAACAAGTGTATGGTTTTAGAGAGCCACGAGCACCAGGAATAAGGATCTACCGTTGTCATTTCGTTCCGTCGACATTCGGTTCCGGAGCGACACGAACGGGGACTTAGAATTTTTTGGCTCGGGCTCCGGAGCGACACGAACGGGGACTTAGAATTTTTTCGCTCGGGCTCCGGAGCGACACGATCGCTCCGTTATTCTACGTTCTCTCGGTCCACGGGCATCAGAGAGCAAAACAGCCTAATAGTTTTAGAGTGCCTCAACGATCAGGAATATGGATCTAACGTTCTCGTTTCGAACCGACGACTTTCGGTTCCGGAGCGACACGAACGCTCCATGATTCTCGATTATCTCGACACAGGTAAGAGACAGAGGAGAACAAGTGTATGGTTTTAGAGAGCCACGAGCACCAGGAATAAGGATCTACCGTTGTCCTTTCGTTCCGTCGACATTCGGTTCCGGAGCGACACGAACGGGGACTTAGAATTTTTTCGCTCGGGCTCCGGAGCGACACGAACGGGGACTTAGAATTTTTTCGCTCGGGCTCCGGAGCGACACGATCGCTCCGTTATTCTACGTTCTCTCGGTCCACGGGCATCAGAGAGCAAAACAGCCTAATAGTTTTAGAGTGCCTCAACGATCAGGAATATGGATCTAACGTTCTCGTTTCGAACCGACGACTTTCGGTTCCGGAGCGACACGAACGCTCCATGATTCTCGATTATCTCGACACAGGTAAGAGACAGAGGAGAACAAGTGTATGGTTTTAGAGAGCCACGAGCACCAGGAATAAGGATCTACCGTTGTCATTTCGTTCCGTCGACATTCGGTTCCGGAGCGACACGAACGGGGACTTAGAATTTTTTCGCTCGGGCTCCGGAGCGACACGAACGGGGACTTAGAATTTTTTCGCTCGGGCTCCGGAGCGACACGATCGCTCCGTTATTCTACGTTCTCTCGGTCCACGGGCATCAGAGAGCAAAACAGCCTAATAGTTTTACAGTGCCTCAACGATCAGGAATATGGATCTAACGTTCTCGTTTCGACCCGACGACTTTCGGTTCCGGAGCGACACGAACGCTCCATGATTCTCGATTATCTCGACACAGGTAAGAGACAGAGGAGAACAAGTGTATGGTTTTAGAGAGCCACGAGCACCAGGAATAAGGATCTACCGTTGTCATTTCGTTCCGTCGACATTCGGTTCCGGAGCGACACGAACGGGGACTTAGAATTTTTTCGCTCGGGCTCCGGAGCAACACGAACGGGGACTTAGAATTTTTTCGCTCGGGCTCCGGAGCGACACGATCGCTCCGTTATTCTACGTTCTCTCGGTCCACGGGCATCAGAGAGCAAAACAGCCTAATAGTTTTAGAGTGCCTCAACGATCAGGAATATGGATCTAACGTTCTCGTTTCGAACCGACGACTTTCGGTTCCGGAGCGACACGAACGCTCCATGATTCTCGATTATCTCGACACAGGTTAGAGACAGAGGAGAACAAGTGTATGGTTTTAGAGAGCCACGAGCACCAGGAATAAGGATCTACCGTTGTCATTTCGTTCCGTCGACATTCGGTTCCGGAGCGACACGAACGGGGACTTAGAATTTTTTCGCTCGGGCTCCGGAGCGACACGAACGGGGACTTAGAATTTTTTCGCTCGGGCTCCGGAGCGACACGATCGCTCCGTTATTCTACGTTCTCTCGGTCCACGGGCATCAGAGAGCAAAACAGCCTAATAGTTTTAGAGTGCCTCAACGATCAGGAATATGGATCTAACGTTCTCGTTTCGAACCGACGACTTTCGGTTCCGGAGCGACACGAACGCTCCATGATTCTCGATTATCTCGACACAGGTAAGAGACAGAGGAGAACAAGTGTATGGTTTTAGAGAGCCACGAGCACCAGGAATAAGGATCTACCGTTGTCATTTCGTTCCTTCGACATTCGGTTCCGGAGCGACACGAACGGGGACTTAGAATTTTTTCGCTCGGGCTCCGGAGCGACACGAACGGGGACTTAGAATTTTTTCGCTCGGGCTCCGGAGCGACACGATCGCTCCGTTATTCTACGTTCTCTCGGTCCACGGGCATCAGAGAGCAAAACAGCCTAATAGTTTTAGCGTGCCTCAACGATCAGGAATATGGATCTAACGTTCTCGTTTCGAACCGACGACTTTCGGTTCCGGAGCGACACGAACGCTCCATGATTCTCGATTATCTCGACACAGGTAAGAGACAGAGGAGAACAAGTGTATGGCTTTAGAGAGCCACGAGCACCAGGAATAAGGATCTACCGTTGTCATTTCGTTCCGTCGACATTCGGTTCCGGAGCGACACGAACGGGGACTTAGAATTTTTTCGCTCGGGCTCCGGAGCGACACGAACGGGGACTTAGAATTTTTTCGCTCGGGCTCCGGAGCGACACGATCGCTCCGTTATTCTACGTTCTCTCGGTCCACGGGCATCAGAGAGCAAAACAGCCTAATAGTTTTAGAGTGCCTCAACGATCAGGAATATGGATCTAACGTTCTCGTTTCGAACCGACGACTTTCGGTACCGGAGCGACACGAACGCTCCATGATTCTCGATTATCTCGACACAGGTAAGAGACAGAGGAGAACAAGTGTATGGTTTTAGAGAGCCACGAGCACCAGGAATAAGGATCTACCGTTGTCATTTCGTTCCGTCGACATTCGGTTCCGGAGCGACACGAACGGGGACTTAGAATTTTTTCGCTCGGGCTCCGGAGCGACACGATCGCTCCGTTATTCTACGTTCTCTCGGTCCACGGGCATCAGAGAGCAAAACAGCCTAATAGTTTTAGAGTGCCTCAACGATCAGGAATATGGATCTAACGTTCTCGTTTCGAACCGACGACTTTCGGTTCCGGAGCGACACGAACGCTCCATGATTCTCGATTATCTCGACACAGGTAAGAGACAGAGGAGAACAAGTGTATGGTTTTAGAGAGCCACGAGCACCAGGAATAAGGATCTACCGTTGTCATTTCGTTCCGTCGACATTCGGTTCCGGAGCGACACGAACGGGGACTTAGAATTTTTTCGCTCGGGCTCCGGAGCGACACGAACGGGGACTTAGAATTTTTTCGCTCGGGCTCCGGAGCGACACGATCGCTCCGTTATTCTACGTTCTCTCGGTCCACGGGCATCAGAGAGCAAAACAGCCTAATAGTTTTAGAGTGCCTCAACGATCAGGAATATGGATCTAACGTTCTCGTTTCGAACCGACGACTTTCGGTTCCGGAGCGACACGAACGCTCCATGATTCTCGATTATCTCGACACAGGTAAGAGACAGAGGAGAACAAGTGTATGGTTTTAGAGAGCCACGAGCACCAGGAATAAGGATCTACCGTTGTCATTTCGTTCCGTCGACATTCGGTTCCGGAGCGACACGAACGCTCCATGATTCTCGATTATCTCGACACAGGTAAGAGACAGAGGAGAACAAGTGTATGGTTTTAGAGAGCCACGAGCACCAGGAATAAGGATCTACCGTTGTCATTTCGTTCCGTCGACATTCGGTTCCGGAGCGACACGAACGGGGACTTAGAATTTTTTCGCTCGGGCTCCGGAGCGACACGAACGGGGACTTAGAATTTTTTCGCTCGGGCTCCGGAGCGACACGATCGCTCCGTTATTCTACGTTCTCTCGGTCCACGGGCATCAGAGAGCAAAACAGCCTAATAGTTTTAGAGTGCCTCAACGATCAGGAATATGGATCTAACGTTCTCGTTTCGAACCGACGACTTTCGGTTCCGGAGCGACACGAACGCTCCATGATTCTCGATTATCTCGACACAGGTAAGAGACAGAGGAGAACAAGTGTATGGCTTTAGAGAGCCACGAGCACCAGGAATAAGGATCTACCGTTGTCATTTCGTTCCGTCGACATTCGGTTCCGGAGCGACACGAACGGGACTTAGAATTTTTTCGCTCGGGCTCCGGAGCGACACGAACGGGGACTTAGAATTTTTTCGCTCGGGCTCCGGAGCGACACGATCGCTCCGTTATCCTACGTTCTCTCGGTCCACGGGCATCAGAGAGCAAAACAGCCTAATAGTTTTAGAGTGCCTCAACGATCAGGAATATGGATCTAACGTTCTCGTTTCGAACCGACGACTTTCGGTTCCGGAGCGACACGAACGCTCCATGATTCTCGATTATCTCGACACAGGTAAGAGACAGAGGAGAACAAGTGTATGGTTTTAGAGAGCCACGAGCACCAGGAATAAGGATCTACCGTTGTCATTTCGTTCCGTCGACATTCGGTTCCGGAGCGACACGAACGGGGACTTAGAATTTTTTCGCTCGGGCTCCGGAGCGACACGAACGGGGACTTAGAATTTTTTCGCTCGGGCTCCGGAGCGACACGATCGCTCCGTTATTCTACGTTCTCTCGGTCCACGGGCATCAGAGAGCAAAACAGCCTAATAGTTTTAGAGTGCCTCAACGATCAGGAATATGGATCTAACGTTCTCGTTTCGAACCGACGACTTTCGGTACCGGAGCGACACGAACGCTCCATGATTCTCGATTATCTCGACACAGGTAAGAGACAGAGGAGAACAAGTGTATGGTTTTAGAGAGCCACGAGCACCAGGAATAAGGATCTACCGTTGTCATTTCGTTCCGTCGACATTCGGTTCCGGAGCGACACGAACGGGGACTTAGAATTTTTTCGCTCGGGCTCCGGAGCGACACGAACGGGGACTTAGAATTTTTTCGCTCGGGCTCCGTAGCGACACGATCGCTCCGTTATTCTACGTTCTCTCGGTCCACGGGCATCAGAGAGCAAAACAGCCTAATAGTTTTAGAGTGCCTCAACGATCAGGAATATGGATCTAACGTTCTCGTTTCGAACCGACGACTTTCGGTTCCGGAGCGACACGAACGCTCCATGATTCTCGATTATCCCGACACAGGTAAGAGACAGAGGAGAACAAGTGTATGGTTTTAGAGAGCCACGAGCACCAGGAATAAGGATCTACCGTTGTCCTTTCGTTCCGTCGACATTCGGTTCCGGAGCGACACGAACGCTCCATGATTCTCGATTATCTCGACACAGGTAAGAGACAGAGGAGAACAAGTGTATGGTTTTAGAGAGCCACGAGCACCAGGAATAAGGATCTACCGTTGTCCTTTCGTTCCGTCGACATTCGGTTCCGGAGCGACACGAACGGGGACTTAGAATTTTTTCGCTCGGGCTCCGGAGCGACACGAACGGGGACTTAGAATTTTTTCGCTCGGGCTCCGGAGCGACACGATCGCTCCGTTATTCTACGTTCTCTCGGTCCACGGGCATCAGAGAGCAAAACAGCCTAATAGTTTTAGAGTGCATCAACGATCAGGAATATGGATCTAACGTTCTCGTTTCGAACCGACGACTTTCGGTTCCGGAGCGACACGAACGCTCCATGATTCTCGATTATCTCGACACAGGTTAGAGACAGAGGAGAACAAGTGTATGATTTTAGAGAGCCACGAGCACCAGGAATAAGGATCTACCGTTGTCATTTCGTTCCGTCGACATTCGGTTCCGGAGCGACACGAACGGGGACTTAGAATTTTTTCGCTCGGGCTCCGGAGCGACACGAACGGGGACTTAGAATTTTTTCGCTCGGGCTCCGGAGCGACACGATCGCTCCGTTATTCTACGTTCTCTCGGTCCACGGGCATCAGAGAGCAAAACAGCCTAATAGTTTTAGAGTGCCTCAACGATCAGCAATATGGATCTAACGTTCTCGTTTCGAACCGACGACTTTCGGTTCCGGAGCGACACGAACGCTCCATGATTCTCGATTATCTCGACACAGGTAAGAGACAGAGGAGAACAAGTGTATGGTTTTAGAGAGCCACGAGCACCAGGAATAAGGATCTACCGTTGTCATTTCGTTCCGTCGACATTCGGTTCCGGAGCGACACGAACGGGGACTTAGAATTTTTTCGCTCGGGCTCCGGAGCGACACGATCGCTCCGTTATTCTACGTTCTCTCGGTCCACGGGCATCAGAGAGCAAAACAGCCTAATAGTTTTAGAGTGCATCAACGATCAGGAATATGGATCTAACGTTCTCGTTTCGAACCGACGACTTTCGGTTCCGGAGCGACACGAACGCTCCATGATTCTCGATTATCTCGACACAGGTAAGAGACAGAGGAGAACAAGTGTATGGTTTTAGAGAGCCACGAGCACCAGGAATAAGGATCTACCGTTGTCCTTTCGTTCCGTCGACATTCGGTTCCGGAGCGACACGAACGGGGACTTAGAATTTTTTCGCTCGGGCTCCGGAGCGACACGAACGGGGACTTAGAATTTTTTCGCTCGGGCTCCGGAGCGACACGATCGCTCCGTTATTCTACGTTCTCTCGGTCCACGGGCATCAGAGAGCAAAACAGCCTAATAGTTTTAGAGTGCATCAACGATCAGGAATATGGATCTAACGTTCTCGTTTCGAACCGACGACTTTCGGTTCCGGAGCGACACGAACGCTCCATGATTCTCGATTATCTCGACACAGGTAAGAGACAGAGGAGAACAAGTGTATGGTTTTAGAGAGCCACGAGCACCAGGAATAAGGATCTACCGTTGTCATTTCGTTCCGTCGACATTCGGTTCCGGAGCGACACGAACGGGGACTTAGAATTTTTTCGCTCGGGCTCCGGAGCGACACGAACGGGGACTTAGAATTTTTTCGCTCGGGCTCCGGAGCGACACGATCGCTCCGTTATTCTACGTTCTCTCGGTCCACGGGCATCAGAGAGCAAAACAGCCTAATAGTTTTAGAGTGCCTCAACGATCAGGAATATGGATCTAACGTTCTCGTTTCGAACCGACGACTTTCGGTTCCGGAGCGACACGAACGCTCCATGATTCTCGATTATCTCGACACAGGTAAGAGACAGAGGAGAACAAGTGTATGGTTTTAGAGAGCCACGAGCACCAGGAATAAGGATCTACCGTTGTCCTTTCGTTCCGTCGACATTCGGTTCCGGAGCGACACGAACGGGGACTTAGAATTTTTTCGCTCGGGCTCCGGAGCGACACGAACGGGGACTTAGAATTTTTTCGCTCGGGCTCCGGAGCGACACGATCGCTCCGTTATTCTACGTTCTCTCGGTCCACGGGCATCAGAGAGCAAAACAGCCTAATAGTTTTAGAGTGCCTCAACGATCAGGAATATGGATCTAACGTTCTCGTTTCGAACCGACGACTTTCGGTTCCGGAGCGACACGAACGCTCCATGATTCTCGATTATCTCGACACAGGTAAGAGACAGAGGAGAACAAGTGTATGGTTTTAGAGAGCCACGAGCACCAGGAATAAGGATCTACCGTTGTCATTTCGTTCCGTCGACATTCGGTTCCGGAGCGACACGAACGGGGACTTAGAATTTTTTCGCTCGGGCTCCGGAGCGACACGAACGGGGACTTAGAATTTTTTCGCTCGGGCTCCGGAGCGACACGATCGCTCCGTTATTCTACGTTCTCTCGGTCCACGGGCATCAGAGAGCAAAACAGCCTAATAGTTTTAGAGTGCCTCAACGATCAGGAATATGGATCTAACGTTCTCGTTTCGAACCGACGACTTTCGGTTCCGGAGCGACACGAACGCTCCATGATTCTCGATTATCTCGACACAGGTAAGAGACAGAGGAGAACAAGTGTATGGTTTTAGAGAGCCACGAGCACCAGGAATAAGGATCTACCGTTGTCATTTCGTTCCGTCGACATTCGGTTCCGGAGCGACACGAACGGGGACTTAGAATTTCTTCGCTCGGGCTCCGGAGCGACACGAACGGGGACTTAGAATTTTTTCGCTCGGGCTCCGGAGCGACACGATCGCTCCGTTATTCTACGTTCTCTCGGTCCACGGGCATCAGAGAGCAAAACAGCCTAATAGTTTTAGAGTGCCTCAACGATCAGGAATATGGATCTAACGTTCTCGTTTCGAACCGACGACTTTCGGTTCCGGAGCGACACGAACGCTCCATGATTCTCGATTATCTCGACACAGGTAAGAGACAGAGGAGAACAAGTGTATGGTTTTAGAGAGCCACGAGCACCAGGAATAAGGATCTACCGTTGTCATTTCGTTCCGTCGACATTCGGTTCCGGAGCGACACGAACGGGGACTTAGAATTTTTTCGCTCGGGCTCCGGAGCGACACGAACGGGGACTTAGAATTTTTTCGCTCGGGCTCCGGAGCGACACGATCGCTCCGTTATTCTACGTTCTCTCGGTCCACGGGCATCAGAGAGCAAAACAGCCTAATAGTTTTAGAGTGCCTCAACGATCAGGAATATGGATCTAACGTTCTCGTTTCGAACCGACGACTTTCGGTTCCGGAGCGACACGAACGCTCCATGATTCTCGATTATCTCGACACAGGTAAGAGACAGAGGAGAACAAGTGTATGGTTTTAGAGAGCCACGAGCACCAGGAATAAGGATCTACCGTTGTCATTTCGTTCCGTCGACATTCGGTTCCGGAGCGACACGAACGGGGACTTAGAATTTTTTCGCTCGGGCTCCGGAGCGACACGAACGGGGACTTAGAATTTTTTCGCTCGGGCTCCGGAGCGACACGATCGCTCCGTTATTCTACGTTCTCTCGGTCCACGGGCATCAGAGAGCAAAACAGCCTAATAGTTTTAGAGTGCCTCAACGATCAGGAATATGGATCTAACGTTCTCGTTTCGAACCGACGACTTTCGGTTCCGGAGCGACACGAACGCTCCATGATTCTCGATTATCTCGACACAGGTAAGAGACAGAGGAGAACAAGTGTATGGTTTTAGAGAGCCACGAGCACCAGGAATAAGGATCTACCGTTGTCATTTCGTTCCGTCGACATTCGGTTCCGGAGCGACACGAACGGGGACTTAGAATTTTTTCGCTCGGGCTCCGGAGCGACACGAACGGGGACTTAGAATTTTTTCGCTCGGGCTCCGGAGCGACACGATCGCTCCGTTATTCTACGTTCTCTCGGTCCACGGGCATCAGAGAGCAAAACAGCCTAATAGTTTTAGAGTGCCTCAACGATCAGGAATATGGATCTAACGTTCTCGTTTCGAACCGACGACTTTCGGTTCCGGAGCGACACGAACGCTCCATGATTCTCGATTATCTCGACACAGGTAAGAGACAGAGGAGAACAAGTGTATGGTTTTAGAGAGCCACGAGCACCAGGAATAAGGATCTACCGTTGTCATTTCGTTCCGTCGACATTCGGTTCCGGAGCGACACGAACGGGGACTTAGAATTTTTTCGCTCGGGCTCCGGAGCGACACGAACGGGGACTTAGAATTTTTTCGCTCGGGCTCCGGAGCGACACGATCGCTCCGTTATTCTACGTTCTCTCGGTCCACGGGCATCAGAGAGCAAAACAGCCTAATAGTTTTAGAGTGCCTCAACGATCAGGAATATGGATCTAACGTTCTCGTTTCGAACCGACGACTTTCGGTTCCGGAGCGACACGAACGCTCCATGATTCTCGATTATCTCGACACAGGTAAGAGACAGAGGAGAACAAGTGTATGGTTTTAGAGAGCCACGAGCACCAGGAATAAGGATCTACCGTTGTCCTTTCGTTCCGTCGACATTCGGTTCCGGAGCGACACGAACGGGGACTTAGAATTTTTTCGCTCGGGCTCCGGAGCGACACGAACGGGGACTTAGAATTTTTTCGCTCGGGCTCCGGAGCGACACGATCGCTCCGTTATTCTACGTTCTCTCGGTCCACGGGCATCAGAGAGCAAAACAGCCTAATAGTTTTAGAGTGCCTCAACGATCAGGAATATGGATCTAACGTTCTCGTTTCGAACCGACGACTTTCGGTTCCGGAGCGACACGAACGCTCCATGATTCTCGATTATCTCGACACAGGTAAGAGACAGAGGAGAACAAGTGTATGGTTTTAGAGAGCCACGAGCACCAGGAATAAGGATCTACCGTTGTCATTTCGTTCCGTCGACATTCGGTTCCGGAGCGACACGAACGGGGACTTAGAATTTTTTCGCTCGGGCTCCGGAGCGACACGAACGGGGACTTAGAATTTTTTCGCTCGGGCTCCGGAGCGACACGATCGCTCCGTTATTCTACGTTCTCTCGGTCCACGGGCATCAGAGAGCAAAACAGCCTAATAGTTTTAGAGTGCCTCAACGATCAGGAATATGGATCTAACGTTCTCGTTTCGAACCGACGACTTTCGGTTCCGGAGCGACACGAACGCTCCATGATTCTCGATTATCTCGACACAGGTAAGAGACAGAGGAGAACAAGTGTATGGTTTTAGAGAGCCACGAGCACCAGGAATAAGGATCTACCGTTGTCATTTCGTTCCGTCGACATTCGGTTCCGGAGCGACACGAACGGGGACTTAGAATTTTTTCGCTCGGGCTCCGGAGCGACACGAACGGGGACTTAGAATTTTTTCGCTCGGGCTCCGGAGCGACACGATCGCTCCGTTATTCTACGTTCTCTCGGTCCACGGGCATCAGAGAGCAAAACAGCCTAATAGTTTTAGAGTGCCTCAACGATCAGGAATATGGATCTAACGTTCTCGTTTCGAACCGACGACTTTCGGTTCCGGAGCGACACGAACGCTCCATGATTCTCGATTATCTCGACACAGGTAAGAGACAGAGGAGAACAAGTGTATGGTTTTAGAGAGCCACGAGCACCAGGAATAAGGATCTACCGTTGTCATTTCGTTCCGTCGACATTCGGTTCCGGAGCGACACGAACGGGGACTTAGAATTTTTTCGCTCGGGCTCCGGAGCGACACGAACGGGGACTTAGAATTTTTTCGCTCGGGCTCCGGAGCGACGCGATCGCTCCGTTATTCTACGTTCTCTCGGTCCACGGGCATCAGAGAGCAAAACAGCCTAATAGTTTTAGAGTGCCTCAACGATCAGGAATATGGATCTAACGTTCTCGTTTCGAACCGACGACTTTCGGTTCCGGAGCGACACGAACGCTCCATGATTCTCGATTATCTCGACACAGGTAAGAGACAGAGGAGAACAAGTGTATGGTTTTAGAGAGCCACGAGCACCAGGAATAAGGATCTACCGTTGTCCTTTCGTTCCGTCGACATTCGGTTCCGGAGCGACACGAACGGGGACTTAGAATTTTTTCGCTCGGGCTCCGGAGCGACACGAACGGGGACTTAGAATTTTTTCGCTCGGGCTCCGGAGCGACACGATCGCTCCGTTATTCTACGTTCTCTCGGTCCACGGGCATCAGAGAGCAAAACAGCCTAATAGTTTTAGAGTGCCTCAACGATCAGGAATATGGATCTAACGTTCTCGTTTCGAACCGACGACTTTCGGTTCCGGAGCGACACGAACGCTCCATGATTCTCGATTATCTCGACACAGGTAAGAGACAGAGGAGAACAAGTGTATGGTTTTAGAGAGCCACGAGCACCAGGAATAAGGATCTACCGTTGTCATTTCGTTCCGTCGACATTCGGTTCCGGAGCGACACGAACGGGGACTTAGAATTTTTTCGCTCGGGCTCCGGAGCGACACGAACGGGGACTTAGAATTTTTTCGCTCGGGCTCCGGAGCGACACGATCGCTCCGTTATTCTACGTTCTCTCGGTCCACGGGCATCAGAGAGCAAAACAGCCTAATAGTTTTAGAGTGCCTCAACGATCAGGAATATGGATCTAACGTTCTCGTTTCGAACCGACGACTTTCGGTTCCGGAGCGACACGAACGCTCCATGATTCTCGATTATCTCGACACAGGTAAGAGACAGAGGAGAACAAGTGTATGGTTTTAGAGAGCCACGAGCACCAGGAATAAGGATCTACCGTTGTCATTTCGTTCCGTCGACATTCGGTTCCGGAGCGACACGAACGGGGACTTAGAATTTTTTCGCTCGGGCTCCGGAGCGACACGAACGGGGACTTAGAATTTTTTCGCTCGGGCTCCGGAGCGACACGATCGCTCCGTTATTCTACGTTCTCTCGGTCCACGGGCATCAGAGAGCAAAACAGCCTAATAGTTTTAGAGTGCCTCAACGATCAGGAATATGGATCTAACGTTCTCGTTTCGAACCGACGACTTTCGGTTCCGGAGCGACACGAACGCTCCATGATTCTCGATTATCTCGACACAGGTAAGAGACAGAGGAGAACAAGTGTATGGTTTTAGAGAGCCACGAGCACCAGGAATAAGGATCTACCGTTGTCATTTCGTTCCGTCGACATTCGGTTCCGGAGCGACACGAACGGGGACTTAGAATTTTTTCGCTCGGGCTCCGGAGCGACACGAACGGGGACTTAGAATTTTTTCGCTCGGGCTCCGGAGCGACACGATCGCTCCGTTATTCTACGTTCTCTCGGTCCACGGGCATTAGAGAGCAAAACAGCCTAATAGTTTTAGAGTGCCTCAACGATCAGGAATATGGATCTAACGTTCTCGTTTCGAACCGACGACTTTCGGTTCCGGAGCGACACGAACGCTCCATGATTCTCGATTATCTCGACACAGGTAAGAGACAGAGGAGAACAAGTGTATGGTTTTAGAGAGCCACGAGCACCAGGAATAAGGATCTACCGTTGTCATTTCGTTCCGTCGACATTCGGTTCCGGAGCGACACGAACGGGGACTTAGAATTTCTTCGCTCGGGCTCCGGAGCGACACGAACGGGGACTTAGAATTTTTTCGCTCGGGCTCCGGAGCGACACGATCGCTCCGTTATTCTACGTTCTCTCGGTCCACGGGCATCAGAGAGCAAAACAGCCTAATAGTTTTAGAGTGCCTCAACGATCAGGAATATGGATCTAACGTTCTCGTTTCGAACCGACGACTTTCGGTTCCGGAGCGACACGAACGCTCCATGATTCTCGATTATCTCGACACAGGTAAGAGACAGAGGAGAACAAGTGTATGGTTTTAGAGAGCCACGAGCACCAGGAATAAGGATCTACCGTTGTCATTTCGTTCCGTCGACATTCGGTTCCGGAGCGACACGAACGGGGACTTAGAATTTTTTCGCTCGGGCTCCGGAGCGACACGAACGGGGACTTAGAATTTTTTCGCTCGGGCTCCGGAGCGACACGATCGCTCCGTTATTCTACGTTCTCTCGGTCCACGGGCATCAGAGAGCAAAACAGCCTAATAGTTTTAGAGTGCCTCAACGATCAGGAATATGGATCTAACGTTCTCGTTTCGAACCGACGACTTTCGGTTCCGGAGCGACACGAACGCTCCATGATTCTCGATTATCTCGACACAGGTAAGAGACAGAGGAGAACAAGTGTATGGTTTTAGAGAGCCACGAGCACCAGGAATAAGGATCTACCGTTGTCATTTCGTTCCGTCGACATTCGGTTCCGGAGCGACACGAACGGGGACTTAGAATTTTTTCGCTCGGGCTCCGGAGCGACACGAACGGGGACTTAGAATTTTTTCGCTCGGGCTCCGGAGCGACACGATCGCTCCGTTATTCTACGTTCTCTCGGTCCACGGGCATCAGAGAGCAAAACAGCCTAATAGTTTTAGAGTGCCTCAACGATCAGGAATATGGATCTAACGTTCTCGTTTCGAACCGACGACTTTCGGTTCCGGAGCGACACGAACGCTCCATGATTCTCGATTATCTCGACACAGGTAAGAGACAGAGGAGAACAAGTGTATGGTTTTAGAGAGCCACGAGCACCAGGAATAAGGATCTACCGTTGTCATTTCGTTCCGTCGACATTCGGTTCCGGAGCGACACGAACGGGGACTTAGAATTTTTTCGCTCGGGCTCCGGAGCGACACGAACGGGGACTTAGAATTTTTTCGCTCGGGCTCCGGAGCGACACGATCGCTCCGTTATTCTACGTTCTCTCGGTCCACGGGCATCAGAGAGCAAAACAGCCTAATAGTTTTAGAGTGCCTCAACGATCAGGAATATGGATCTAACGTTCTCGTTTCGAACCGACGACTTTCGGTTCCGGAGCGACACGAACGCTCCATGATTCTCGATTATCTCGACACAGGTAAGAGACAGAGGAGAACAAGTGTATGGTTTTAGAGAGCCACGAGCACCAGGAATAAGGATCTACCGTTGTCCTTTCGTTCCGTCGACATTCGGTTCCGGAGCGACACGAACGGGGACTTAGAATTTTTTCGCTCGGGCTCCGGAGCGACACGAACGGGGACTTAGAATTTTTTCGCTCGGGCTCCGGAGCGACACGATCGCTCCGTTATTCTACGTTCTCTCGGTCCACGGGCATCAGAGAGCAAAACAGCCTAATAGTTTTAGAGTGCCTCAACGATCAGGAATATGGATCTAACGTTCTCGTTTCGAACCGACGACTTTCGGTTCCGGAGCGACACGAACGCTCCATGATTCTCGATTATCTCGACACAGGTAAGAGACAGAGGAGAACAAGTGTATGGTTTTAGAGAGCCACGAGCACCAGGAATAAGGATCTACCGTTGTCATTTCGTTCCGTCGACATTCGGTTCCGGAGCGACACGAACGGGGACTTAGAATTTTTTCGCTCGGGCTCCGGAGCGACACGAACGGGGACTTAGAATTTTTTCGCTCGGGCTCCGGAGCGACACGATCGCTCCGTTATTCTACGTTCTCTCGGTCCACGGGCATCAGAGAGCAAAACAGCCTAATAGTTTTAGAGTGCCTCAACGATCAGGAATATGGATCTAACGTTCTCGTTTCGAACCGACGACTTTCGGTTCCGGAGCGACACGAACGCTCCATGATTCTCGATTATCTCGACACAGGTAAGAGACAGAGGAGAACAAGTGTATGGTTTTAGAGAGCCACGAGCACCAGGAATAAGGATCTACCGTTGTCATTTCGTTCCGTCGACATTCGGTTCCGGAGCGACACGAACGGGGACTTAGAATTTTTTCGCTCGGGCTCCGGAGCGACACGAACGGGGACTTAGAATTTTTTCGCTCGGGCTCCGGAGCGACACGATCGCTCCGTTATTCTACGTTCTCTCGGTCCACGGGCATCAGAGAGCAAAACAGCCTAATAGTTTTAGAGTGCCTCAACGATCAGGAATATGGATCTAACGTTCTCGTTTCGAACCGACGACTTTTGGTTCCGGAGCGACACGAACGCTCCATGATTCTCGATTATCTCGACACAGGTAAGAGACAGAGGAGAACAAGTGTATGGTTTTAGAGAGCCACGAGCACCAGGAATAAGGATCTACCGTTGTCATTTCGTTCCGTCGACATTCGGTTCCGGAGCGACACGAACGGGGACTTAGAATTTTTTCGCTCGGGCTCCGGAGCGACACGAACGGGGACTTAGAATTTTTTCGCTCGGGCTCCGGAGCGACACGATCGCTCCGTTATTCTACGTTCTCTCGGTCCACGGGCATCAGAGAGCAAAACAGCCTAATAGTTTTAGAGTGCCTCAACGATCAGGAATATGGATCTAACGTTCTCGTTTCGAACCGACGACTTTCGGTTCCGGAGCGACACGAACGCTCCATGATTCTCGATTATCTCGACACAGGTAAGAGACAGAGGAGAACAAGTGTATGGTTTTAGAGAGCCACGAGCACCAGGAATAAGGATCTACCGTTGTCATTTCGTTCCGTCGACATTCGGTTCCGGAGCGACACGAACGGGGACTTAGAATTTTTTCGCTCGGGCTCCGGAGCGACACGAACGGGGACTTAGAATTTTTTCGCTCGGGCTCCGGAGCGACACGATCGCTCCGTTATTCTACGTTCTCTCGGTCCACGGGCATCAGAGAGCAAAACAGCCTAATAGTTTTAGAGTGCCTCAACGATCAGGAATATGGATCTAACGTTCTCGTTTCGAACCGACGACTTTCGGTTCCGGAGCGACACGAACGCTCCATGATTCTCGATTATCTCGACACAGGTAAGAGACAGAGGAGAACAAGTGTATGGTTTTAGAGAGCCACGAGCACCAGGAATAAGGATCTACCGTTGTCATTTCGTTCCGTCGACATTCGGTTCCGGAGCGACACGAACGGGGACTTAGAATTTTTTCGCTCGGGCTCCGGAGCGACACGAACGGGGACTTAGAATTTTTTCGCTCGGGCTCCGGAGCGACACGATCGCTCCGTTATTCTACGTTCTCTCGGTCCACGGGCATCAGAGAGCAAAACAGCCTAATAGTTTTAGAGTGCCTCAACGATCACGAATATGGATCTAACGTTCTCGTTTCGAACCGACGACTTTCGGTTCCGGAGCGACACGAACGCTCCATGATTCTCGATTATCTCGACACAGGTAAGAGACAGAGGAGAACAAGTGTATGGTTTTAGAGAGCCACGAGCACCAGGAATAAGGATCTACCGTTGTCATTTCGTTCCGTCGACATTCGGTTCCGGAGCGACACGAACGGGGACTTAGAATTTTTTCGCTCGGGCTCCGGAGCGACACGAACGGGGACTTAGAATTTTTTCGCTCGGGCTCCGGAGCGACACGATCGCTCCGTTATTCTACGTTCTCTCGGTCCACGGGCATCAGAGAGCAAAACAGCCTAATAGTTTTAGAGTGCCTCAACGATCAGGAATATGGATCTAACGTTCTCGTTTCGAACCGACGACTTTCGGTTCCGGAGCGACACGAACGCTCCATGATTCTCGATTATCTCGACACAGGTAAGAGACAGAGGAGAACAAGTGTATGATTTTAGAGAGCCACGAGCACCAGGAATAAGGATCTACCGTTGTCATTTCGTTCCGTCGACATTCGGTTCCGGAGCGACACGAACGGGGACTTAGAATTTTTTCGCTCGGGCTCCGGAGCGACACGAACGGGGACTTAGAATTTTTTCGCTCGGGCTCCGGAGCGACACGATCGCTCCGTTATTCTACGTTCTCTCGGTCCACGGGCATCAGAGAGCAAAACAGCCTAATAGTTTTAGAGTGCCTCAACGATCAGGAATATGGATCTAACGTTCTCGTTTCGAACCGACGACTTTCGGTTCCGGAGCGACACGAACGCTCCATGATTCTCGATTATCTCGACACAGGTAAGAGACAGAGGAGAACAAGTGTATGGTTTTAGAGAGCCACGAGCACCAGGAATAAGGATCTACCGTTGTCATTTCGTTCCGTCGACATTCGGTTCCGGAGCGACACGAACGGGGACTTAGAATTTTTTCGCTCGGGCTCCGGAGCGACACGAACGGGGACTTAGAATTTTTTCGCTCGGGCTCCGGAGCGACACGATCGCTCCGTTATTCTACGTTCTCTCGGTCCACGGGCATCAGAGAGCAAAACAGCCTAATAGTTTTAGAGTGCCTCAACGATCAGGAATATGGATCTAACGTTCTCGTTTCGAACCGACGACTTTCGGTTCCGGAGCGACACGAACGCTCCATGATTCTCGATTATCTCGACACAGGTAAGAGACAGAGGAGAACAAGTGTATGGTTTTAGAGAGCCACGAGCACCAGGAATAAGGATCTACCGTTGTCATTTCGTTCCGTCGACATTCGGTTCCGGAGCGACACGAACGGGGACTTAGAATTTTTTCGCTCGGGCTCCGGAGCGACACGAACGGGGACTTAGAATTTTTTCGCTCGGGCTCCGGAGCGACACGATCGCTCCGTTATTCTACGTTCTCTCGGTCCACGGGCATCAGAGAGCAAAACAGCCTAATAGTTTTAGAGTGCCTCAACGATCAGGAATATGGATCTAACGTTCTCGTTTCGAACCGACGACTTTCGGTTCCGGAGCGACACGAACGCTCCATGATTCTCGATTATCTCGACACAGGTAAGAGACAGAGGAGAACAAGTGTATGGTTTTAGAGAGCCACGAGCACCAGGAATAAGGATCTACCGTTGTCCTTTCGTTCCGTCGACATTCGGTTCCGGAGCGACACGAACGGGGACTTAGAATTTTTTCGCTCGGGCTCCGGAGCGACACGAACGGGGACTTAGAATTTTTTCGCTCGGGCTCCGGAGCGACACGATCGCTCCGTTATTCTACGTTCTCTCGGTCCACGGGCATCAGAGAGCAAAACAGCCTAATAGTTTTAGAGTGCCTCAACGATCAGGAATATGGATCTAACGTTCTCGTTTCGAACCGACGACTTTCGGTTCCGGAGCGACACGAACGCTCCATGATTCTCGATTATCTCGACACAGGTAAGAGACAGAGGAGAACAAGTGTATGGTTTTAGAGAGCCACGAGCACCAGGAATAAGGATCTACCGTTGTCATTTCGTTCCGTCGACATTCGGTTCCGGAGCGACACGAACGGGGACTTAGAATTTTTTCGCTCGGGCTCCGGAGCGACACGAACGGGGACTTAGAATTTTTTCGCTCGGGCTCCGGAGCGACACGATCGCTCCGTTATTCTACGTTCTCTCGGTCCACGGGCATCAGAGAGCAAAACAGCCTAATAGTTTTAGAGTGCCTCAACGATCAGGAATATGGATCTAACGTTCTCGTTTCGAACCGACGACTTTCGGTTCCGGAGCGACACGAACGCTCCATGATTCTCGATTATCTCGACACAGGTAAGAGACAGAGGAGAACAAGTGTATGGTTTTAGAGAGCCACGAGCACCAGGAATAAGGATCTACCGTTGTCCTTTCGTTCCGTCGACATTCGGTTCCGGAGCGACACGAACGGGGACTTAGAATTTTTTCGCTCGGGCTCCGGAGCGACACGAACGGGGACTTAGAATTTTTTCGCTCGGGCTCCGGAGCGACACGATCGCTCCGTTATTCTACGTTCTCTCGGTCCACGGGCATCAGAGAGCAAAACAGCCTAATAGTTTTAGAGTGCCTCAACGATCAGGAATATGGATCTAACGTTCTCGTTTCGAACCGACGACTTTCGGTTCCGGAGCGACACGAACGCTCCATGATTCTCGATTATCTCGACACAGGTAAGAGACAGAGGAGAACAAGTGTATGGTTTTAGAGAGCCACGAGCACCAGGAATAAGGATCTACCGTTGTCATTTCGTTCCGTCGACATTCGGTTCCGGAGCGACACGAACGGGGACTTAGAATTTTTTCGCTCGGGCTCCGGAGCGACACGAACGGGGACTTAGAATTTTTTCGCTCGGGCTCCGGAGCGACACGATCGCTCCGTTATTCTACGTTCTCTCGGTCCACGGGCATCAGAGAGCAAAACAGCCTAATAGTTTTAGAGTGCCTCAACGATCAGGAATATGGATCTAACGTTCTCGTTTCGAACCGACGACTTTCGGTTCCGGAGCGACACGAACGCTCCATGATTCTCGATTATCTCGACACAGGTAAGAGACAGAGGAGAACAAGTGTATGGTTTTAGAGAGCCACGAGCACCAGGAATAAGGATCTACCGTTGTCCTTTCGTTCCGTCGACATTCGGTTCCGGAGCGACACGAACGGGGACTTAGAATTTTTTCGCTCGGGCTCCGGAGCGACACGAACGGGGACTTAGAATTTTTTCGCTCGGGCTCCGGAGCGACACGATCGCTCCGTTATTCTACGTTCTCTCGGTCCACGGGCATCAGAGAGCAAAACAGCCTAATAGTTTTAGAGTGCCTCAACGATCAGGAATATGGATCTAACGTTCTCGTTTCGAACCGACGACTTTCGGTTCCGGAGCGACACGAACGCTCCATGATTCTCGATTATCTCGACACAGGTAAGAGACAGAGGAGAACAAGTGTATGGTTTTAGAGAGCCACGAGCACCAGGAATAAGGATCTACCGTTGTCATTTCGTTCCGTCGACATTCGGTTCCGGAGCGACACGAACGGGGACTTAGAATTTTTTCGCTCGGGCTCCGGAGCGACACGAACGGGGACTTAGAATTTTTTCGCTCGGGCTCCGGAGCGACACGATCGCTCCGTTATTCTACGTTCTCTCGGTCCACGGGCATCAGAGAGCAAAACAGCCTAATAGTTTTAGAGTGCCTCAACGATCAGGAATATGGATCTAACGTTCTCGTTTCGAACCGACGACTTTCGGTTCCGGAGCGACACGAACGCTCCATGATTCTCGATTATCTCGACACAGGTAAGAGACAGAGGAGAACAAGTGTATGGTTTTAGAGAGCCACGAGCACCAGGAATAAGGATCTACCGTTGTCATTTCGTTCCGTCGACATTCGGTTCCGGAGCGACACGAACGGGGACTTAGAATTTTTTCGCTCGGGCTCCGGAGCGACACGAACGGGGACTTAGAATTTTTTCGCTCGGGCTCCGGAGCGACACGATCGCTCCGTTATTCTACGTTCTCTCGGTCCACGGGCATCAGAGAGCAAAACAGCCTAATAGTTTTAGAGTGCCTCAACGATCAGGAATATGGATCTAACGTTCTCGTTTCGAACCGACGACTTTCGGTTCCGGAGCGACACGAACGCTCCATGATTCTCGATTATCTCGACACAGGTAAGAGACAGAGGAGAACAAGTGTATGGTTTTAGAGAGCCACGAGCACCAGGAATAAGGATCTACCGTTGTCATTTCGTTCCGTCGACATTCGGTTCCGGAGCGACACGAACGGGGACTTAGAATTTTCTCGCTCGGGCTCCGGAGCGACACGAACGGGGACTTAGAATTTTTTCGCTCGGGCTCCGGAGCGACACGATCGCTCCGTTATTCTACGTTCTCTCGGTCCACGGGCATCAGAGAGCAAAACAGCCTAATAGTTTTAGAGTGCCTCAACGATCAGGAATATGGATCTAACGTTCTCGTTTCGAACCGACGACTTTCGGTTCCGGAGCGACACGAACGCTCCATGATTCTCGATTATCTCGACACAGGTAAGAGACAGAGGAGAACAAGTGTATGGTTTTAGAGAGCCACGAGCACCAGGAATAAGGATCTACCGTTGTCATTTCGTTCCGTCGACATTCGGTTCCGGAGCGACACGAACGGGGACTTAGAATTTTTTCGCTCGGGCTCCGGAGCGACACGAACGGGGACTTAGAATTTTTTCGCTCGGGCTCCGGAGCGACACGATCGCTCCGTTATTCTACGTTCTCTCGGTCCACGGGCATCAGAGAGCAAAACAGCCTAATAGTTTTAGAGTGCCTCAACGATCAGGAATATGGATCTAACGTTCTCGTTTCGAACCGACGACTTTCGGTTCCGGAGCGACACGAACGCTCCATGATTCTCGATTATCTCGACACAGGTAAGAGACAGAGGAGAACAAGTGTATGGTTTTAGAGAGCCACGAGCACCAGGAATAAGGATCTACCGTTGTCATTTCGTTCCGTCGACATTCGGTTCCGGAGCGACACGAACGGGGACTTAGAATTTTTTCGCTCGGGCTCCGGAGCGACACGAACGGGGACTTAGAATTTTTTCGCTCGGGCTCCGGAGCGACACGATCGCTCCGTTATTCTACGTTCTCTCGGTCCACGGGCATCAGAGAGCAAAACAGCCTAATAGTTTTAGAGTGCCTCAACGATCAGGAATATGGATCTAACGTTCTCGTTTCGAACCGACGACTTTCGGTTCCGGAGCGACACGAACGCTCCATGATTCTCGATTATCTCGACACAGGTAAGAGACAGAGGAGAACAAGTGTATGGTTTTAGAGAGCCACGAGCACCAGGAATAAGGATCTACCGTTGTCCTTTCGTTCCGTCGACATTCGGTTCCGGAGCGACACGAACGGGGACTTAGAATTTTTTCGCTCGGGCTCCGGAGCGACACGAACGGGGACTTAGAATTTTTTCGCTCGGGCTCCGGAGCGACACGATCGCTCCGTTATTCTACGTTCTCTCGGTCCACGGGCATCAGAGAGCAAAACAGCCTAATAGTTTTAGAGTGCCTCAACGATCAGGAATATGGATCTAACGTTCTCGTTTCGAACCGACGACTTTCGGTTCCGGAGCGACACGAACGCTCCATGATTCTCGATTATCTCGACACAGGTAAGAGACAGAGGAGAACAAGTGTATGGTTTTAGAGAGCCACGAGCACCAGGAATAAGGATCTACCGTTGTCATTTCGTTCCGTCGACATTCGGTTCCGGAGCGACACGAACGGGGACTTAGAATTTTTTCGCTCGGGCTCCGGAGCGACACGAACGGGGACTTAGAATTTTTTCGCTCGGGCTCCGGAGCGACACGATCGCTCCGTTATTCTACGTTCTCTCGGTCCACGGGCATCAGAGAGCAAAACAGCCTAATAGTTTTAGAGTGCCTCAACGATCAGGAATATGGATCTAACGTTCTCGTTTCGAACCGACGACTTTCGGTTCCGGAGCGACACGAACGCTCCATGATTCTCGATTATCTCGACACAGGTAAGAGACAGAGGAGAACAAGTGTATGGTTTTAGAGAGCCACGAGCACCAGGAATAAGGATCTACCGTTGTCCTTTCGTTCCGTCGACATTCGGTTCCGGAGCGACACGAACGGGGACTTAGAATTTTTTCGCTCGGGCTCCGGAGCGACACGAACGGGGACTTAGAATTTTTTCGCTCGGGCTCCGGAGCGACACGATCGCTCCGTTATTCTACGTTCTCTCGGTCCACGGGCATCAGAGAGCAAAACAGCCTAATAGTTTTAGAGTGCCTCAACGATCAGGAATATGGATCTAACGTTCTCGTTTCGAACCGACGACTTTCGGTTCCGGAGCGACACGAACGCTCCATGATTCTCGATTATCTCGACACAGGTAAGAGACAGAGGAGAACAAGTGTATGGTTTTAGAGAGCCACGAGCACCAGGAATAAGGATCTACCGTTGTCATTTCGTTCCGTCGACATTCGGTTCCGGAGCGACACGAACGGGGACTTAGAATTTTTTCGCTCGGGCTCCGGAGCGACACGAACGGGGACTTAGAATTTTTTCGCTCGGGCTCCGGAGCGACACGATCGCTCCGTTATTCTACGTTCTCTCGGTCCACGGGCATCAGAGAGCAAAACAGCCTAATAGTTTTAGAGTGCCTCAACGATCAGGAATATGGATCTAACGTTCTCGTTTCGAACCGACGACTTTCGGTTCCGGAGCGACACGAACGCTCCATGATTCTCGATTATCTCGACACAGGTAAGAGACAGAGGAGAACAAGTGTATGGTTTTAGAGAGCCACGAGCACCAGGAATAAGGATCTACCGTTGTCATTTCGTTCCGTCGACATTCGGTTCCGGAGCGACACGAACGGGGACTTAGAATTTTTTCGCTCGGGCTCCGGAGCGACACGAACGGGGACTTAGAATTTTTTCGCTCGGGCTCCGGAGCGACACGATCGCTCCGTTATTCTACGTTCTCTCGGTCCACGGGCATCAGAGAGCAAAACAGCCTAATAGTTTTAGAGTGCCTCAACGATCAGGAATATGGATCTAACGTTCTCGTTTCGAACCGACGACTTTTGGTTCCGGAGCGACACGAACGCTCCATGATTCTCGATTATCTCGACACAGGTAAGAGACAGAGGAGAACAAGTGTATGGTTTTAGAGAGCCACGAGCACCAGGAATAAGGATCTACCGTTGTCATTTCGTTCCGTCGACATTCGGTTCCGGAGCGACACGAACGGGGACTTAGAATTTTTTCGCTCGGGCTCCGGAGCGACACGAACGGGGACTTAGAATTTTTTCGCTCGGGCTCCGGAGCGACACGATCGCTCCGTTATTCTACGTTCTCTCGGTCCACGGGCATCAGAGAGCAAAACAGCCTAATAGTTTTAGAGTGCCTCAACGATCAGGAATATGGATCTAACGTTCTCGTTTCGAACCGACGACTTTCGGTTCCGGAGCGACACGAACGCTCCATGATTCTCGATTATCTCGACACAGGTAAGAGACAGAGGAGAACAAGTGTATGGTTTTAGAGAGCCACGAGCACCAGGAATAAGGATCTACCGTTGTCATTTCGTTCCGTCGACATTCGGTTCCGGAGCGACACGAACGGGGACTTAGAATTTTTTCGCTCGGGCTCCGGAGCGACACGAACGGGGACTTAGAATTTTTTCGCTCGGGCTCCGGAGCGACACGATCGCTCCGTTATTCTACGTTCTCTCGGTCCACGGGCATCAGAGAGCAAAACAGCCTAATAGTTTTAGAGTGCCTCAACGATCAGGAATATGGATCTAACGTTCTCGTTTCGAACCGACGACTTTCGGTTCCGGAGCGACACGAACGCTCCATGATTCTCGATTATCTCGACACAGGTAAGAGACAGAGGAGAACAAGTGTATGGTTTTAGAGAGCCACGAGCACCAGGAATAAGGATCTACCGTTGTCATTTCGTTCCGTCGACATTCGGTTCCGGAGCGACACGAACGGGGACTTAGAATTTTTTCGCTCGGGCTCCGGAGCGACACGAACGGGGACTTAGAATTTTTTCGCTCGGGCTCCGGAGCGACACGATCGCTCCGTTATTCTACGTTCTCTCGGTCCACGGGCATCAGAGAGCAAAACAGCCTAATAGTTTTAGAGTGCCTCAACGATCAGGAATATGGATCTAACGTTCTCGTTTCGAACCGACGACTTTCGGTTCCGGAGCGACACGAACGCTCCATGATTCTCGATTATCTCGACACAGGTAAGAGACAGAGGAGAACAAGTGTATGGTTTTAGAGAGCCACGAGCACCAGGAATAAGGATCTACCGTTGTCATTTCGTTCCGTCGACATTCGGTTCCGGAGCGACACGAACGGGGACTTAGAATTTTTTCGCTCGGGCTCCGGAGCGACACGAACGGGGACTTAGAATTTTTTCGCTCGGGCTCCGGAGCGACACGATCGCTCCGTTATTCTACGTTCTCTCGGTCCACGGGCATCAGAGAGCAAAACAGCCTAATAGTTTTAGAGTGCCTCAACGATCAGGAATATGGATCTAACGTTCTCGTTTCGAACCGACGACTTTCGGTTCCGGAGCGACACGAACGCTCCATGATTCTCGATTATCTCGACACAGGTAAGAGACAGAGGAGAACAAGTGTATGGTTTTAGAGAGCCACGAGCACCAGGAATAAGGATCTACCGTTGTCATTTCGTTCCGTCGACATTCGGTTCCGGAGCGACACGAACGGGGACTTAGAATTTTTTCGCTCGGGCTCCGGAGCGACACGAACGGGGACTTAGAATTTTTTCGCTCGGGCTCCGGAGCGACACGATCGCTCCGTTATTCTACGTTCTCTCGGTCCACGGGCATCAGAGAGCAAAACAGCCTAATAGTTTTAGAGTGCCTCAACGATCAGGAATATGGATCTAACGTTCTCGTTTCGAACCGACGACTTTCGGTTCCGGAGCGACACGAACGCTCCATGATTCTCGATTATCTCGACACAGGTAAGAGACAGAGGAGAACAAGTGTATGGTTTTAGAGAGCCACGAGCACCAGGAATAAGGATCTACCGTTGTCATTTCGTTCCGTCGACATTCGGTTCCGGAGCGACACGAACGGGGACTTAGAATTTTTTCGCTCGGGCTCCGGAGCGACACGAACGGGGACTTAGAATTTTTTCGCTCGGGCTCCGGAGCGACACGATCGCTCCGTTATTCTACGTTCTCTCGGTCCACGGGCATCAGAGAGCAAAACAGCCTAATAGTTTTAGAGTGCCTCAACGATCAGGAATATGGATCTAACGTTCTCGTTTCGAACCGACGACTTTCGGTTCCGGAGCGACACGAACGCTCCATGATTCTCGATTATCTCGACACAGGTAAGAGACAGAGGAGAACAAGTGTATGGTTTTAGAGAGCCACGAGCACCAGGAATAAGGATCTACCGTTGTCATTTCGTTCCGTCGACATTCGGTTCCGGAGCGACACGAACGGGGACTTAGAATTTTTTCGCTCGGGCTCCGGAGCGACACGAACGGGGACTTAGAATTTTTTCGCTCGGGCTCCGGAGCGACACGATCGCTCCGTTATTCTACGTTCTCTCGGTCCACGGGCATCAGAGAGCAAAACAGCCTAATAGTTTTAGAGTGCCTCAACGATCAGGAATATGGATCTAACGTTCTCGTTTCGAACCGACGACTTTCGGTTCCGGAGCGACACGAACGCTCCATGATTCTCGATTATCTCGACACAGGTAAGAGACAGAGGAGAACAAGTGTATGGTTTTAGAGAGCCACGAGCACCAGGAATAAGGATCTACCGTTGTCATTTCGTTCCGTCGACATTCGGTTCCGGAGCGACACGAACGGGGACTTAGAATTTTTTCGCTCGGGCTCCGGAGCGACACGAACGGGGACTTAGAATTTTTTCGCTCGGGCTCCGGAGCGACACGATCGCTCCGTTATTCTACGTTCTCTCGGTCCACGGGCATCAGAGAGCAAAACAGCCTAATAGTTTTAGA
>NW_027480854.1:22500-30000 GCF_051401765.1 Calliopsis andreniformis | reverse complement strand
ATCCCGCGTCGATGTGCGGCCGTAGGGTACGTATTCCTGCCGTGTGAACAACAACTGTGGACCGGCTGTTAACAGCTTCGACTTTCGTGAGTCTGACTCCCAAGAATAATGAATTTGTGTGTGAATTTAACGGGATGAGAAAGACCGATCGAAGCCGGCTGCGAAGTCCGTTCTCATCGGCTATCCAAATCAGGAGGGGAATACGTACGTGCAGGGCGCTGCGACAATAAAATGGGGGGTGTCGTTTCAGAGGAGAACACCGTGGATGTACGTGGTTCACTTGATCGGGGTATCCCCGTCGGCTCCATCGTACTCTCCAGGTTGTGATCCTAGGTTTTTAAATGTACTCTACGCCTGGCCGTTACGGGAACCGTTCGCAATTGCGTGGCGGTCTCCGTGCGGAACCGCATCCCAGAGACCCCTGTGTCGTCACTTTCGTTCGTTCGTATCTTACGTTCGGACGAAGTGTCGCGACGCCCGAACCTCCATCGACCGTGTGCTAGTTGGAGGCGCGGGTCTCGGATTCTTCCGAACCCGAGAACTATATACGAGTATGATATATATATATACATGAACACAGAATATTAAAATACAACCCTGAACGGTGGATCACTTGGCTCGTGGGTCGATGAAGAACGCAGCTAATTGCGCGTCAACGTGTGAACTGCAGGACACATGAACATCGACATTTCGAACGCACATTGCGGTCCACGGATACAATTCCTGGACCACGCCTGGCTGAGGGTCGTTCACGTAACCTTAAGACTGCTTACGTTGGCATCTCGGTGTCACGTACGAGCGATTGTTGGACCGTTCGTCGGCGTTTGCCGCGGTCGCACGAAAACAAGCGAGAATACGCTCTAGACGTCATGGAGGGAAGAAGGTTGTGTGTACACGGCAGATGACTGGAGACATCGTCGTCATCGTCGTTGCTTTGTCGTTCCGGACTTGCGTGAGTGCTACTTTTCACACGGCGTCGTGAGTCGCTTAATTTGTCGACCGCCCGTGCGTGTATGTGCACCGCTCCGGACGCAAGCGCGCGGACGTACGATCATCGACCAGCCTCCGTGTCTCGCCAGATACCCTCGTGATTGTTAACAGACAGCGTTCGCTTTTCGTGCGAGTTTTCATCCGCGCTCCCGACGTAGTCTGAAATGATGCGTGTAAGAAAGAGGCGTGCGTAACCCGCAACGACACACAAGAGAGTTTGTCGTGAGACTACAGAGAAGGACAATGAAAGGGTGTGCGAGTGAGCATGAACACGAGATCGCGTATACCCCACCCGTGTAGTGTGGTGAAGAAATGTATGACGAGAAACAGAGCCCCAGGGATTCTAGAGGGATCGTCTTGTTGCAGGAACAACGCGAAAAGGAGGCACTCATTCGTCGAAACGATGAAGTTCCGGGATGCATCTTCCCCGGCCACGTTTCGGTCGAGTCGTTTGTGGCTCCGTGAATGTGTTGTGTTGTACTACAACTTGTTTCTGTATCCTGAATCCTCTTTGGCGAGGCTTACACAGCCGCCATATATATGACTCATCACATAGGGATGACTTCTCTCCTAGAAGGAGGAGGTGGAAAGGTAGCAGCGTCCGGTCGCCCCATGTCTTCGCGTTAGTCGATCGCCGAGAGAGACCGCGCGTCAAGTCCGGTCGTCCAGTCCACGAAAGCTATACAAAAAGCAAGCGGACGGGCGTTAAACCATACCGGCAGTCGCCTGGCGAGAGTCTCTCTCCTTTAGATCGAATTAAACGAGACGCGAAGATGCTTTGGTGTGGCGCATTAAGGACGATGTGACTTACTCTCCGCTGATCACTTCTGGCGAATGACGAGGAGCTTCCTTACCTTTGGAAACGCTGCTGTTGCGTTACGACAACATATTCCGAAGGAACACGGCGAAGTTGGGACGACGCATCGAACATGATCTCAAGTCTCTCTCTCATTTCCCATTTCTCGTAACATTCGTTCACACACTCTGCCTGGTCCGCTTCTCTCGGTTGTGTGCCCCCGTTGTACGAGGATTACGCCACAGCTTCTTTCGTCATTTTTACACATATATAAAATATATCACTCTACGTGTGTGATATATATTTAACACGTATACGACGACCTCAGAGTAGGCGAGATTACCCGCTGAATTTAAGCATATTACTAAGCGGAGGAAAAGAAACTAACAAGGATTTCCTTAGTAGCGGCGAGCGAACAGGAAAGAGCCCAGCACTGAATCCCGCGGTACTGCCGCAGGGAAATGTAGTGTTCGGGAGGATCCGTTTATCCCGTGACGTTGCATCGCGTCCAAGTCCATCTTGAATGGGGCCATTTACCCATAGAGGGTGCCAGGCCCGTAGCGACCGGTGCGCGTCTCGGGAGGGTCTCTCCTTAGAGTCGGGTTGCTTGAGAATGCAGCCCTAAGTGGGTGGTAAACTCCATCTAAGGCTAAATACAACCACGAGACCGATAGCGAACAAGTACCGTGAGGGAAAGTTGAAAAGAACTTTGAAGAGAGAGTTCAAGAGTACGTGAAACCGTTCAGGGGTAAACCTGAGAAACCCAAAAGTTCGAAAGGGGAGATTCATCGTCGACAAATGCTGGCTCCCGTTGGTGCGCGAAACCCCGAAAGGGGTGTCCGACGCTTTTCCGCAAGGAGGGCGCACGGATGTTACGGCCAACGGCGAACGTTCCGGCTACGTAGACGTGCACTTCTCCCCTAGTAGGACGTCGCGACCCGTTGCGTGTCGGTCTACGGCCCGGGCGGTTAGACCGTTGCGTCGCCTTGTGCGTGCGCGACGGACCCTCGGTGACCCGACCGGCTGCGCGACGGTGTTCCCCAGATGGTATCGGGCCGCAACCAGTCTTCTCATTCGAACGGTGCGTCAGGCCCGCCGCAAGCTCGGTCAGCTTTGTTTGCCCTGTGGTACGGACGTCTTTCCCGTTCACGGGCCTGGCCAGCTGTTAGCCGGCGGAGCCCTCGGACTGGCCAAGCTTTGAATTACCTGTCGGCGGCGCTATTGCTTTGGGTACTCTCAGGACCCGTCTTGAAACACGGACCAAGGAGCCTAACATGTGCGCGAGTCATTGGGATGAGTAAACCTAAAGGCGAAATGAAAGTGAAGGTCGTCCTTTGCGTCGGCCGAGGGAGGATGGGCGCTGCATAGTGCTCCGCACTCCCGGGGCGTCTCGTTCTCATTGCGAGAAGAGGCGCACCTAGAGCGTACACGTTGGTACCCGAAAGATGGTGAACTATGCCTGGTCAGGACGAAGTCAGGGGAAACCCTGATGGAGGTCCGTAGCGATTCTGACGTGCAAATCGATCGCTGGAACTAGGTATAGGGGCGAAAGACTAATCAAACCATCTAGTAGCTGGTTCCCTCCGAAGTTTCCCTCAGGATAGCTGGCACTCACTCCTCCGTTCCTTCGGGGACGCGTGCGAGTCTCATCTGGTAAAGCGAATGATTAGAGGCCTTGGGGCCGAAACGACCTCAACCTATTCTCAAACTTTAAATGGGTGAGATCTCTGGCTTGCTTGGTTCATTGAAGCCACGAGATTTCGGATTAGAGTGCCAAGTGGGCCAATTTTGGTAAGCAGAACTGGCGCTGTGGGATGAACCAAACGCAGAGTTAAGGCGCCTAAGTCGACGTTTATGGGATACCATGAAAGGCGTTGGTTGCTTAAGACAGCAGGACGGTGGCCATGGAAGTCGGAATCCGCTAAGGAGTGTGTAACAACTCACCTGCCGAAGCAACTAGCCCTGAAAATGGATGGCGCTGAAGCGTCGCGCCTATACTCTGCCGTCAGCGGCAAGTGGGGAGGGACGGTGCCATTACTGGTGACCGTCCTCCATGAAGCCCTGACGAGTAGGAGGGTCGCGGCGGTGTGCGCAGAAGGGTCTGGGCGTGAGCCTGCCTGGAGCCGCCGTCGGTGCAGATCTTGGTGGTAGTAGCAAATACTCTAGCGAGACCCTGGAGGACTGACGTGGAGAAGGGTTTCGTGTGAACAGCCGTTGCACACGAGTCAGTCGATCCTAAGCCCTAAGAGAAATCCTATGCAAATGTGGTGTCCTAAAATCAATGTCTGCAAACATATTATTATACAAAGAGATAAATTGAAAGATAAAAAAAGAGACACACACACGTTGGGCGAAAGGGAATCCGGTTGCTATTCCGGAACCCGGCAGCGGAACCGTTTAACATCCGGGCCCTCATTGAGTGTTCGTCGGGGTAACCCAAAATGACCTGGAGAAGCCGTCGGGAGATCTGGGAAGAGTTTTCTTTTCTGTATAAGCGTTCGAGTTCCCTGGAAACTTCTAGCAAGGAGATAGGGTTCGGAACGCGAAGAGCACCGCAGTTGCTGCGGTGTCTGGATATTCCCCTCGGACCTTGAAAATCCAGGAGAGGGCCACGGGAGGTCTCGCGCCGGTTCGTACCCATATCCGCAGCAGGTCTCCAAGGTCAAGAGCCTCTAGTCGATAGATTAATGTAGGTAAGGGAAGTCGGCAAATTGGATCCGTAACTTCGGAATAAGGATTGGCTCTGAGGAGCGGGGCGTGTCGGGCTTGGTCGGGAAGCGGGTCTGGCTGACGTGCCGGGCCTGGGCGAGGTGAAGGGTCTTAGACTTCGGTCGACGTCCTGGGATCCGAACTCGGTCCCGTGCCTTGGCCTCCCGCGGATCTTCCTTGCTGCGAGGCTTCCGCGTCGGTTCAGCCGTCGCGTGTCGTTTCTTCGGCCGCCATTCAACGCTCGGCTCAGAACTGGCACGGACCAGGGGAATCCGACTGTCTAATTAAAACAAAGCATTGCGATGGCCCCCGCGGGTGTTGACGCAATGTGATTTCTGCCCAGTGCTCTGAATGTCAACGTGAAGAAATTCAAAAAAGCGCGGGTAAACGGCGGGAGTAACTATGACTCTCTTAAGGACAAATTATTAAGCAGGAATTACGCGAATCGATTAGTCAACAGGTCAATAGTATTGCAAAATCTAATAATACTTTAAACGATAGCATAAGTAGTAGTATAAGATCCGTAGTATCTGATGAGGTGAAAGAGGTCGTTACTGTAGTCCAGCAAGCAGTAAAAAACTCTGTACAATCTGCGTCCAAGGTTTCATATGCGACTATCACAGGCAAAAATGCTTCGCAACCAGCGCTGAAAGAATTGCCTCCTCGCTCACAGGGCATTGAATTTATTATCGCTCCGCTCCCTGGGAACCCTAGGAACCTCAAGTCTGCATCTGAAATTAAAAGAGTCTTAAAAGAGTCGATTAAACCAATTGATTTCAACTTAAAAGTTATTCACCTTATTACCCTAAATTCCATAGCGATAAAGGTAATTGCTAACTCGGTTGACTTAGAAAAACTACGTGCCTCTACTAAATTAAAGGATGCAGGCTTGATGATTAAAAACACTGAGAAACTTAGACCTAGGCTATTGGTTAGGGACTTACCCCACAATATTGCTTTTAGCGACATATCGAGCGCTATTGCTCAAGCACTAGGAGATCATAACAAGAGTAAAGATATTCGTGCTATTACTGAATTTAACAGAAGTGGAGCTAAGTATAGAAATGCTATAATAGAGGTAACGCCCTCCATCAGGAAAGAATTAATGTCGCAAGAACGCATTTATTTGGAGTATGAATCATGCAAAATAGAAGACTATATTAGAATTCTGCAATGTTACAAATGTATGAAATTTAATCATTTGGCCAAGAACTGTACAGCGGTCACCCCGACATGCGGTCACTGCGCTAATAGTCACGATTCACGCGCTTGTGATAAGAAGACTCAATTAAAGTGTGCCAACTGTGATAAAGCCGGATACACAGAAACATCTCACTCAGCGACCGATATTAATAGGTGTTCCTTATTGATTAAGAGAACGGCGGAACTTGCACGGAGCATCGATTACGGAAAATGAACGCCGAGAGTCGTGGTTATACACAGAATTCAGAGAGGGGGCTTGACAACCCGCCGGTGCCCACACGGGCCTCTTTGAATTCTATTCCTCAACAAACCGGCCGCGATTTACCACCTCGCGATAACCAAGTAAGTCGTCGAAATGCTCGAAATAGAGCACTTTCCACTGGTAATTCTAGTGTCCAAAATATAAATCAAAATGGAGGTATCCCTATACCACCATCCAGTGGACCTTTAGCTACAGTAACCTCATCTTATAACTACTCTGCTAACATTAATAATAGTACAAATAATGCTTGTGAGGACAACAATCTAATACTTTCTAATCGACCAACGATCTTAGCGACTCAACCGTCCTCTACATCCGAGTTGACCGCTGGTAATCGCTCCCTGTTCCAATGTAATTACTGTCATCGAGGTTTCAATTCATTTAGAGGGCTAGGAGTCCATAAAGCTTCAGCCCATCCATCTGAGACGAACGCTGAAATAGACACCTCTAGAAGGAAGGCCAGATGGCAGACTGAAGATATCAACAGATTAGCTGAAGCAGAGGCGAGAGCACCGATAGCAGTTATACAGAGAATTAACGATTATTTACTGCGTACGGTCAAGCTAGACCCTCCTCGCACCCAGGAGTCAATCAAAGCACTGCGCAAAACTGAAAAATATAAAGCGGTATTAATGCAATTTAAGCAAGCAGCATCAGAGGAAATAGCATATTCCAACCAACAAGACAACTTGTCAATACAAACGATAACTAATGTTCACCAAATTAACTCTCAAAGTAACGACTGCAATACGCTAACTTACGAGGAGCAGACAAGCACAGCCGATACACGCATTATGACTGATACGTCATTGGATGTAGATGGGCAGTCATGGATAGATGATGCCTTACGATATTTAAGATCGCCGGCTTGTGACGACCCAGCTAAATATATACTAGGTTTTGCGGTTGAAGATACCAGACAAGGTAGAGACCCATGTACGCACCTATCCAAGTGGTTTGAAATAAATTTTGGAACACCTGTATCAGCGAGAAAACAATTGGTGCCAGTTCTGCGGAATATAGAAGCGCATATCTCGAACAGAAAGAGAAGAAAAATGGATTATGCGAGAATACAACAAATGTGGAAAACCAGTACGTCCAAAACAGCCAATATTATACTTGATGGCGATAATTGCAATACGCAGCACCTCCCGTTACAAGAACAGGTACGATTTTGGAAACCAATATTTGAAAAGCCTAGCGTATATGTCTCGGAAGAATTAACACCGATTGGACAAATAGCATTTGGGCTATTAGAACCTATCTCTCACGGCGAAGTTAGTCGATGCAAACCAACAGCCGACACTGCACGAGGAGCTGATGGGTTAGCCCCCAAGATCTGGCTGAACAAAGTACCTACCGAAATTAAAACGATTCTAATGAATATTATGTTATTTTCCTCTAAAGTTCCCAGCCTTTGGGCTCGTGCACGTACTGTATTGATTCCTAAGGCAGGTGAATGGAAGGATCCAAGTAATTATAGACCAATATCTATCGCGTCTGTAATTATTAGACATTTTCATAAAATCTTGGCAAATAG
>NW_027480854.1:0-17500 GCF_051401765.1 Calliopsis andreniformis | reverse complement strand
CGTTAAATACTCCCGCCATTCATGCGCAGATTATTTATACGTAGGTAAATATCCCACTAGTCGTACACCACGAACGACGAAACGATACCCCGCCGGCAATTCTGCGCAACGGCCGAAGAAACACTACGCCGCTGGCACTTGCACACAATTCGACTCAGCAATCCGGAGCGACACGAACGGGGACTTAGAATTTTTTCGCTCGGGCTCCGGAGCGACACGAACGGGGACTTAGAATTTTTTCGCTCGGGCTCCGGAGCGACACGATCGCTCCGTTATTCTACGTTCTCTCGGTCCACGGGCATCAGAGAGCAAAACAGCCTAATAGTTTTAGAGTGCCTCAACGATCAGGAATATGGATCTAACGTTCTCGTTTCGAACCGACGACTTTCGGTTCCGGAGCGACACGAACGCTCCATGATTCTCGATTATCTCGACACAGGTAAGAGACAGAGGAGAACAAGTGTATGGTTTTAGAGAGCCACGAGCACCAGGAATAAGGATCTACCGTTGTCCTTTCGTTCCGTCGACATTCGGTTCCGGAGCGACACGAACGGGGACTTAGAATTTTTTCGCTCGGGCTCCGGAGCGACACGATCGCTCCGTTATTCTACGTTCTCTCGGTCCACGGGCATCAGAGAGCAAAACAGCCTAATAGTTTTAGAGTGCCTCAACGATCAGGAATATGGATCTAACGTTCTCGTTTCGAACCGACGACTTTCGGTTCCGGAGCGACACGAACGCTCCATGATTCTCGATTATCTCGACACAGGTAAGAGACCGAGGAGAACAAGTGTATGGTTTTAGTGAGCCACGAGCACCAGGAATAAGGATCTACCGTTGTCATTTCGTTCCGTCGACATTCGGTTCCGGAGCGACACGAACGGGGACTTAGAATTTTTTCGCTCGGGCTCCGGAGCGACACGAACGGGGACTTAGAATTTTTTCGCTCGGGCTCCGGAGCGACACGATCGCTCCGTTATTCTACGTTCTCTCGGTCCACGGGCATCAGAGAGCAAAACAGCCTAATAGTTTTAGAGTGCCTCAACGATCAGGAATATGGATCTAACGTTCTCGTTTCGAACCGACGACTTTCGGTTCCGGAGCGACACGAACGCTCCATGATTCTCGATTATCTCGACACAGGTAAGAGACAGAGGAGAACAAGTGTATGGTTATAGAGAGCCACGAGCACCAGGAATAAGGATCTACCGTTGTCATTTCGTTCCGTCGACATTCGGTTCCGGAGCGACACGAACGGGGACTTAGAATTTTTTCGCTCGGGCTCAGGAGCGACACGAACGGGGACTTAGAATTTTTTCGCTCGGGCTCCGGAGCGACACGAACGGGGACTTAGAATTTTTTCGCTCGGGCTCCGGAGCGACACGATCGCTCCGTTATTCTACGTTCTCTCGGTCCACGGGCATCAGAGAGCAAAACAGCCTAATAGTTTTAGAGTGCCTCAACGATCAGGAATATGGATCTAACGTTCTCGTTTCGAACCGACGACTTTCGGTTCCGGAGCGACACGAACGCTCCATGATTCTCGATTATCTCGACACAGGTAAGAGACAGAGGAGAACGAGTGTATGGTTTTAGAGAGCCACGAGCACCAGGAATAAGGATCTACCGTTGTCCTTTCGTTCCGTCGACATTCGGTTCCGGAGCGACACGAACGGGGACTTAGAATTTTTTCGCTCGGGCTCCGGAGCGACACGATCGCTCCGTTATTCTACGTTCTCTCGGTCCACGGGCATCAGAGAGCAAAACAGCCTAATAGTTTTAGAGTGCCTCAACGATCAGGAATATGGATCTAACGTTCTCGTTTCGAACCGACGACTTTCGGTTCCGGAGCGACACGAACGCTCCATGATTCTCGATTATCTCGACACAGGTAAGAGACAGAGGAGAACAAGTGTATGGTTATAGAGAGCCACGAGCACCAGGAATAAGGATCTACCGTTGTCATTTCGTTCCGTCGACATTCGGTTCCGGAGCGACACGAACGGGGACTTAGAATTTTTTCGCTCGGGCTCCGGAGCGACACGAACGGGGACTTAGAATTTTTTCGCTCGGGCTCCGGAGCGACACGATCGCTCCGTTATTCTACGTTCTCTCGGTCCACGGGCATCAGAGAGCAAAACAGCCTAATAGTTTTAGAGTGCCTCAACGATCAGGAATATGGATCTAACGTTCTCGTTTCGAACCGACGACTTTCGGTTCCGGAGCGACACGAACGCTCCATGATTCTCGATTATCTCGACACAGGTAAGAGACAGAGGAGAACAAGTGTATGGTTTTAGAGAGCCACGAGCACCAGGAATAAGGATCTACCGTTGTCCTTTCGTTCCGTCGACATTCGGTTCCGGAGCGACACGAACGGGGACTTAGAATTTTTTCGCTCGGGCTCCGGAGCGACACGAACGGGGACTTAGAATTTTTTCGCTCGGGCTCCGGAGCGACACGATCGCTCCGTTATTCTACGTTCTCTCGGTCCACGGGCATCAGAGAGCAAAACAGCCTAATAGTTTTAGAGTGCCTCAACGATCAGGAATATGGATCTAACGTTCTCGTTTCGAACCGACGACTTTCGGTTCCGGAGCGACACGAACGCTCCATGATTCTCGATTATCTCGACACAGGTAAGAGACAGAGGAGAACAAGTGTATGGTTTTAGAGAGCCACGAGCACCAGGAATAAGGATCTACCGTTGTCATTTCGTTCCGTCGACATTCGGTTCCGGAGCGACACGAACGGGGACTTAGAATTTTTTCGCTCGGGCTCCGGAGCGACACGAACGGGGACTTAGAATTTTTTCGCTCGGGCTCCGGAGCGACACGATCGCTCCGTTATTCTACGTTCTCTCGGTCCACGGCCATCAGAGAGCAAAACAGCCTAATAGTTTTAGAGTGCCTCAACGATCAGGAATATGGATCTAACGTTCTCGTTTCGAACCGACGACTTTCGGTTCCGGAGCGACACGAACGCTCCATGATTCTCGATTATCTCGACACAGGTAAGAGACAGAGGAGAACAAGTGTATGGTTTTAGAGAGCCACGAGCACCAGGAATAAGGATCTACCGTTGTCATTTCGTTCCGTCGACATTCGGTTCCGGAGCGACACGAACGGGGACTTAGAATTTTTTCGCTCGGGCTCCGGAGCGACACGAACGGGGACTTAGAATTTTTTCGCTCGGGCTCCAGAGCGACACGATCGCTCCGTTATTCTACGTTCTCTCGGTCCACGGGCATCAGAGAGCAAAACAGCCTAATAGTTTTAGAGTGCCTCAACGATCAGGAATATGGATCTAACGTTCTCGTTTCGAACCGACGACTTTCGGTTCCGGAGCGACACGAACGCTCCATGATTCTCGATTATCTCGACACAGGTAAGAGACAGAGGAGAACAAGTGTATGGTTTTAGAGAGCCACGAGCACCAGGAATAAGGATCTACCGTTGTCCTTTCGTTCCGTCGACATTCGGTTCCGGAGCGACACGAACGGGGACTTAGAATTTTTTCGCTCGGGCTCCGGAGCGACACGAACGGGGACTTAGAATTTTTTCGCTCGGGCTCCGGAGCGACACGATCGCTCCGTTACTCTACGTTCTCTCGGTCCACGGGCATCAGAGAGCAAAACAGCCTAATAGTTTTAGAGTGCCTCAACGATCAGGAATATGGATCTAACGTTCTCGTTTCGAACCGACGACTTTCGGTTCCGGAGCGACACGAACGCTCCATGATTCTCGATTATCTCGACACAGGTAAGAGACAGAGGAGAACAAGTGTATGGTTTTAGAGAGCCACGAGCACCAGGAATAAGGATCTACCGTTGTCCTTTCGTTCCGTCGACATTCGGTTCCGGAGCGACACAAACGGGGACTTAGAATTTTTTCGCTCGGGCTCCGGAGCGACACGAACGGGGACTTAGAATTTTTTCGCTCGGGCTCCGGAGCGACACGATCGCTCCGTTATTCTACGTTCTCTCGGTCCACGGGCATCAGAGAGCAAAACAGCCTAATAGTTTTAGAGTGCCTCAACGATCAGGAATATGGATCTAACGTTCTCGTTTCGAACCGACGACTTTCGGTTCCGGAGCGACACGAACGCTCCATGATTCTCGATTATCTCGACACAGGTAAGAGACAGAGGAGAACAAGTGTATGGTTTTAGAGAGCCACGAGCACCAGGAATAAGGATCTACCGTTGTCATTTCGTTCCGTCGACATTCGGTTCCGGAGCGACACGAACGGGGACTTAGAATTTTTTCGCTCGGGCTCCGGAGCGACACGATCGCTCCGTTATTCTACGTTCTCTCGGTCCACGGGCATCAGAGAGCAAAACAGCCTAATAGTTTTAGAGTGCCTCAACGATCAGGAATATGGATCTAACGTTCTCGTTTCGAACCGACGACTTTCGGTTCCGGAGCGACACGAACGCTCCATGATTCTCGATTATATCGACACAGGTAAGAGACAGAGGAGAACAAGTGTATGGTTTTAGAGAGCCACGAGCACCAGGAATAAGGATCTACCGTTGTCATTTCGTTCCGTCGACATTCGGTTCCGGAGCGACACGAACGGGGACTTAGAATTTTTTCGCTCGGGCTCCGGAGCGACACGAACGGGGACTTAGAATTTTTTCGCTCGGGCTCCAGAGCGACACGATCGCTCCGTTATTCTACGTTCTCTCGGTCCACGGGCATCAGAGAGCAAAACAGCCTAATAGTTTTAGAGTGCCTCAACGATCAGGAATATGGATCTAACGTTCTCGTTTCGAACCGACGACTTTCGGTTCCGGAGCGACACGAACGCTCCATGATTCTCGATTATCTCGACACAGGTAAGAGACAGAGGAGAACAAGTGTATGGTTTTAGAGAGCCACGAGCACCAGGAATAAGGATCTACCGTTGTCCTTTCGTTCCGTCGACATTCGGTTCCGGAGCGACACGAACGGGGACTTAGAATTTTTTCGCTCGGGCTCCGGAGCGACACGAACGGGGACTTAGAATTTTTTCGCTCGGGCTCCGGAGCGACACGATCGCTCCGTTATTCTACGTTCTCTCGGTCCACGGGCATCAGAGAGCAAAACAGCCTAATAGTTTTAGAGTGCCTCAACGATCAGGAATATGGATCTAACGTTCTCGTTTCGAACCGACGACTTTCGGTTCCGGAGCGACACGAACGCTCCATGATTCTCGATTATCTCGACACAGGTAAGAGACAGAGGAGAACAAGTGTATGGTTTTAGAGAGCCACGAGCACCAGGAATAAGGATCTACCGTTGTCATTTCGTACCGTCGACATTCGGTTCCGGAGCGACACGAACGGGGACTTAGAATTTTTTCGCTCGGGCTCCGGAGCGACACGAACGGGGACTTAGAATTTTTTCGCTCGGGCTCCGGAGCGACACGAACGGGGACTTACAATTTTTTCGCTCGGGCTCCAGAGCGACACGATCGCTCCGTTATTCTACGTTCTCTCGGTCCACGGGCATCAGAGAGCAAAACAGCCTAATAGTTTTAGAGTGCCTCAACGATCAGGAATATGGATCTAACGTTCTCGTTTCGAACCGACGACTTTCGGTTCCGGAGCGACACGAACGCTCCATGATTCTCGATTATCTCGACACAGGTAAGAGACAGAGGAGAACAAGTGTATGGTTTTAGAGAGCCACGAGCACCAGGAATAAGGATCTACCGTTGTCATTTCGTTCCGTCGACATTCGGTTCCGGAGCGACACGAACGGGGACTTAGAATTTTTTCGCTCGGGCTCCGGAGCGACACGAACGGGGACTTACAATTTTTTCGCTCGGGCTCCAGAGCGACACGATCGCTCCGTTATTCTACGTTCTCTCGGTCCACGGGCATCAGAGAGCAAAACAGCCTAATAGTTTTAGAGTGCCTCAACGATCAGGAATATGGATCTAACGTTCTCGTTTCGAACCGACGACTTTCGGTTCCGGAGCGACACGAACGCTCCATGATTCTCGATTATCTCGACACAGGTAAGAGACAGAGGAGAACAAGTGTATGGTTTTAGAGAGCCACGAGCACCAGGAATAAGGATCTACCGTTGTCATTTCGTTCCGTCGACATTCGGTTCCGGAGCGACACGAACGGGGACTTAGAATTTTTTCGCTCGGGCTCCGGAGCGACACGAACGGGGACTTAGAATTTTTTCGCTCGGGCTCCGGAGCGACACGATCGCTCCGTTATTCTACGTTCTCTCGGTCCACGGGCATCAGAGAGCAAAACAGCCTAATAGTTTTAGAGTGCCTCAACGATCAGGAATATGGATCTAACGTTCTCGTTTCGAACCGACGACTTTCGGTTCCGGAGCGACACGAACGCTCCATGATTCTCGATTATCTCGACACAGGTAAGAGACAGAGGAGAACAAGTGTATGGTTTTAGAGAGCCACGAGCACCAGGAATAAGGATCTACCGTTGTCCTTTCGTTCCGTCGACATTCGGTTCCGGAGCGACACGAACGGGGACTTAGAATTTTTTCGCTCGGGCTCCGGAGCGACACGAACGGGGACTTAGAATTTTTTCGCTCGGGCTCCGGAGCGACACGAACGGGGACTTAGAATTTTTTCGCTCGGGCTCCGGAGCGACACGATCGCTCCGTTATTCTACGTTCTCTCGGTCCACGGGCATCAGAGAGCAAAACAGCCTAATAGTTTTAGAGTGCCTCAACGATCAGGAATATGGATCTAACGTTCTCGTTTCGAACCGACGACTTTCGGTTCCGGAGCGACACGAACGCTCCATGATTCTCGATTATCTCGACACAGGTAAGAGACAGAGGAGAACGAGTGTATGGTTTTAGAGAGCCACGAGCACCAGGAATAAGGATCTACCGTTGTCCTTTCGTTCCGTCGACATTCGGTTCCGGAGCGACACGAACGGGGACTTAGAATTTTTTCGCTCGGGCTCCGGAGCGACACGATCGCTCCGTTATTCTACGTTCTCTCGGTCCACGGGCATCAGAGAGCAAAACAGCCTAATAGTTTTAGAGTGCCTCAACGATCAGGAATATGGATCTAACGTTCTCGTTTCGAACCGACGACTTTCGGTTCCGGAGCGACACGAACGCTCCATGATTCTCGATTATCTCGACACAGGTAAGAGACAGAGGAGAACAAGTGTATGGTTATAGAGAGCCACGAGCACCAGGAATAAGGATCTACCGTTGTCATTTCGTTGCGTCGACATTCGGTTCCGGAGCGACACGAACGGGGACTTAGAATTTTTTCGCTCGGGCTCCGGAGCGACACGAACGGGGACTTAGAATTTTTTCGCTCGGGCTCCGGAGCGACACGATCGCTCCGTTATTCTACGTTCTCTCGGTCCACGGGCATCAGAGAGCAAAACAGCCTAATAGTTTTAGAGTGCCTCAACGATCAGGAATATGGATCTAACGTTCTCGTTTCGAACCGACGACTTTCGGTTCCGGAGCGACACGAACGCTCCATGATTCTCGATTATCTCGACACAGGTAAGAGACAGAGGAGAACAAGTGTATGGTTTTAGAGAGCCACGAGCACCAGGAATAAGGATCTACCGTTGTCCTTTCGTTCCGTCGACATTCGGTTCCGGAGCGACACGAACGGGGACTTAGAATTTTTTCGCTCGGGCTCCGGAGCGACACGAACGGGGACTTAGAATTTTTTCGCTCGGGCTCCGGAGCGACACGATCGCTCCGTTATTCTACGTTCTCTCGGTCCACGGCCATCAGAGAGCAAAACAGCCTAATAGTTTTAGAGTGCCTCAACGATCAGGAATATGGATCTAACGTTCTCGTTTCGAACCGACGACTTTCGGTTCCGGAGCGACACGAACGCTCCATGATTCTCGATTATCTCGACACAGGTAAGAGACAGAGGAGAACAAGTGTATGGTTTTAGAGAGCCACGAGCACCAGGAATAAGGATCTACCGTTGTCATTTCGTTCCGTCGACATTCGGTTCCGGAGCGACACGAACGGGGACTTAGAATTTTTTCGCTCGGGCTCCGGAGCGACACGAACGGGGACTTAGAATTTTTTCGCTCGGGCTCCAGAGCGACACGATCGCTCCGTTATTCTACGTTCTCTCGGTCCACGGGCATCAGAGAGCAAAACAGCCTAATAGTTTTAGAGTGCCTCAACGATCAGGAATATGGATCTAACGTTCTCGTTTCGAACCGACGACTTTCGGTTCCGGAGCGACACGAACGCTCCATGATTCTCGATTATCTCGACACAGGTAAGAGACAGAGGAGAACAAGTGTATGGTTTTAGAGAGCCACGAGCACCAGGAATAAGGATCTACCGTTGTCCTTTCGTTCCGTCGACATTCGGTTCCGGAGCGACACGAACGGGGACTTAGAATTTTTTCGCTCGGGCTCCGGAGCGACACGAACGGGGACTTAGAATTTTTTCGCTCGGGCTCCGGAGCGACACGATCGCTCCGTTACTCTACGTTCTCTCGGTCCACGGGCATCAGAGAGCAAAACAGCCTAATAGTTTTAGAGTGCCTCAACGATCAGGAATATGGATCTAACGTTCTCGTTTCGAACCGACGACTTTCGGTTCCGGAGCGACACGAACGCTCCATGATTCTCGATTATCTCGACACAGGTAAGAGACAGAGGAGAACAAGTGTATGGTTTTAGAGAGCCACGAGCACCAGGAATAAGGATCTACCGTTGTCATTTCGTTCCGTCGACATTCGGTTCCGGAGCGACACGAACGGGGACTTAGAATTTTTTCGCTCGGGCTCCGGAGCGACACGAACGGGGACTTACAATTTTTTCGCTCGGGCTCCAGAGCGACACGATCGCTCCGTTATTCTACGTTCTCTCGGTCCACGGGCATCAGAGAGCAAAACAGCCTAATAGTTTTAGAGTGCCTCAACGATCAGGAATATGGATCTAACGTTCTCGTTTCGAACCGACGACTTTCGGTTCCGGAGCGACACGAACGCTCCATGATTCTCGATTATCTCGACACAGGTAAGAGACAGAGGAGAACAAGTGTATGGTTTTAGAGAGCCACGAGCACCAGGAATAAGGATCTACCGTTGTCCTTTCGTTCCGTCGACATTCGGTTCCGGAGCGACACGAACGGGGACTTAGAATTTTTTCGCTCGGGCTCCGGAGCGACACGAACGGGGACTTAGAATTTTTTCGCTCGGGCTCCGGAGCGACACGATCGCTCCGTTATTCTACGTTCTCTCGGTCCACGGGCATCAGAGAGCAAAACAGCCTAATAGTTTTAGAGTGCCTCAACGATCAGGAATATGGATCTAACGTTCTCGTTTCGAACCGACGACTTTCGGTTCCGGAGCGACACGAACGCTCCATGATTCTCGATTATCTCGACACAGGTAAGAGACAGAGGAGAACAAGTGTATGGTTTTAGAGAGCCACGAGCACCAGGAATAAGGATCTACCGTTGTCATTTCGTACCGTCGACATTCGGTTCCGGAGCGACACGAACGGGGACTTAGAATTTTTTCGCTCGGGCTCCGGAGCGACACGAACGGGGACTTAGAATTTTTTCGCTCGGGCTCCAGAGCGACACGATCGCTCCGTTATACTACGTTCTCTCGGTCCACGGGCATCAGAGAGCAAAACAGCCTAATAGTTTTAGAGTGCCTCAACGATCTGGAATATGGATCTAACGTTCTCGTTTCGAACCGACGACTTTCGGTTCCGGAGCGACACGAACGCTCCATGATTCTCGATTATCTCGACACAGGTAAGAGACAGAGGAGAACAAGTGTATGGTTTTAGAGAGCCACGAGCACCAGGAATAAGGATCTACCGTTGTCATTTCGTTCCGTCGACATTCGGTTCCGGAGCGACACGAACGGGGACTTAGAATTTTTTCGCTCGGGCTCCGGAGCGACACGAACGGGGACTTAGAATTTTTTCGCTCGGGCTCCGGAGCGACACGATCGCTCCGTTATTCTACGTTCTCTCGGTCCACGGGCATCAGAGAGCAAAACAGCCTAATAGTTTTAGAGTGCCTCAACGATCAGGAATATGGATCTAACGTTCTCGTTTCGAACCGACGACTTTCGGTTCCGGAGCGACACGAACGCTCCATGATTCTCGATTATCTCGACACAGGTAAGAGACAGAGGAGAACAAGTGTATGGTTTTAGAGAGCCACGAGCACCAGGAATAAGGATCTACCGTTGTCCTTTCGTTCCGTCGACATTCGGTTCCGGAGCGACACGAACGGGGACTTAGAATTTTTTCGCTCGGGCTCCGGAGCGACACGAACGGGGACTTAGAATTTTTTCGCTCGGGCTCCGGAGCGACACGAACGGGGACTTACAATTTTTTCGCTCGGGCTCCAGAGCGACACGATCGCTCCGTTATTCTACGTTCTCTCGGTCCACGGGCATCAGAGAGCAAAACAGCCTAATAGTTTTAGAGTGCCTCAACGATCAGGAATATGGATCTAACGTTCTCGTTTCGAACCGACGACTTTCGGTTCCGGAGCGACACGAACGCTCCATGATTCTCGATTATCTCGACACAGGTAAGAGACAGAGGAGAACAAGTGTATGGTTTTAGAGAGCCACGAGCACCAGGAATAAGGATCTACCGTTGTCCTTTCGTTCCGTCGACATTCGGTTCCGGAGCGACACGAACGGGACTTAGAATTTTTTCGCTCGGGCTCCGGAGCGACACGAACGGGGACTTACAATTTTTTCGCTCGGGCTCCAGAGCGACACGATCGCTCCGTTATTCTACGTTCTCTCGGTCCACGGGCATCAGAGAGCAAAACAGCCTAATAGTTTTAGAGTGCCTCAACGATCAGGAATATGGATCTAACGTTCTCGTTTCGAACCGACGACTTTCGGTTCCGGAGCGACACGAACGCTCCATGATTCTCGATTATCTCGACACAGGTAAGAGACAGAGGAGAACAAGTGTATGGTTTTAGAGAGCCACGAGCACCAGGAATAAGGATCTACCGTTGTCATTTCGTTCCGTCGACATTCGGTTCCGGAGCGACACGAACGGGGACTTAGAATTTTTTCGCTCGGGCTCCGGAGCGACACGAACGGGGACTTAGAATTTTTTCGCTCGGGCTCCGGAGCGACACGATCGCTCCGTTATTCTACGTTCTCTCGGTCCACGGGCATCAGAGAGCAAAACAGCCTAATAGTTTTAGAGTGCCTCAACGATCAGGAATATGGATCTAACGTTCTCGTTTCGAACCGACGACTTTCGGTTCCGGAGCGACACGAACGCTCCATGATTCTCGATTATCTCGACACAGGTAAGAGACAGAGGAGAACAAGTGTATGGTTTTAGAGAGCCACGAGCACCAGGAATAAGGATCTACCGTTGTCCTTTCGTTCCGTCGACATTCGGTTCCGGAGCGACACGAACGGGGACTTAGAATTTTTTCGCTCGGGCTCCGGAGCGACACGAACGGGGACTTAGAATTTTTTCGCTCGGGCTCCGGAGCGACACGATCGCTCCGTTATTCTACGTTCTCTCGGTCCACGGGCATCAGAGAGCAAAACAGCCTAATAGTTTTAGAGTGCCTCAACGATCAGGAATATGGATCTAACGTTCTCGTTTCGAACCGACGACTTTCGGTTCCGGAGCGACACGAACGCTCCATGATTCTCGATTATCTCGACACAGGTAAGAGACAGAGGAGAACAAGTGTATGGTTTTAGAGAGCCACGAGCACCAGGAATAAGGATCTACCGTTGTCCTTTCGTTCCGTCGACATTCGGTTCCGGAGCGACACGAACGGGGACTTAGAATTTTTTCGCTCGGGCTCCGGAGCGACACGAACGGGGACTTAGAATTTTTTCGCTCGGGCTCCGGAGCGACACGATCGCTCCGTTATTCTACGTTCTCTCGGTCCACGGGCATCAGAGAGCAAAACAGCCTAATAGTTTTAGAGTGCCTCAACGATCAGGAATATGGATCTAACGTTCTCGTTTCGAACCGACGACTTTCGGTTCCGGAGCGACACGAACGCTCCATGATTCTCGATTATCTCGACACAGGTAAGAGGCAGAGGAGAACAAGTGTATGGTTTTAGAGAGCCACGAGCACCAGGAATAAGGATCTACCGTTGTCATTTCGTTCCGTCGACATTCGGTTCCGGAGCGACACGAACGGGGACTTAGAATTTTTTCGCTCGGGCTCCGGAGCGACACGAACGGGGACTTAGAATTTTTTCGCTCGGGCTCCGGAGCGACACGATCGCTCCGTTATTCTACGTTCTCTCGGTCCACGGGCATCAGAGAGCAAAACAGCCTAATAGTTTTAGAGTGCCTCAACGATCAGGAATATGGATCTAACGTTCTCGTTTCGAACCGACGACTTTCGGTTCCGGAGCGACACGAACGCTCCATGATTCTCGATTATCTCGACACAGGTAAGAGACAGAGGAGAACAAGTGTATGGTTTTAGAGAGCCACGAGCACCAGGAATAAGGATCTACCGTTGTCATTTCGTTCCGTCGACATTCGGTTCCGGAGCGACACGAACGGGGACTTAGAATTTTTTCGCTCGGGCTCCGGAGCGACACGAACGGGGACTTAGAATTTTTTCGCTCGGGCTCCGGAGCGACACGATCGCTCCGTTATTCTACGTTCTCTCGGTCCACGGGCATCAGAGAGCAAAACAGCCTAATAGTTTTAGAGTGCCTCAACGATCAGGAATATGGATCTAACGTTCTCGTTTCGAACCGACGACTTTCGGTTCCGGAGCGACACGAACGCTCCATGATTCTCGATTATCTCGACACAGGTAAGAGACAGAGGAGAACAAGTGTATGGTTTTAGAGAGCCACGAGCACCGGGAATAAGGATCTACCGTTGTCATTTCGTTCCGTCGACATTCGGTTCCGGAGCGACACGAACGGGGACTTAGAATTTTTTCGCTCGGGCTCCGGAGCGACACGAACGGGGACTTAGAATTTTTTCGCTCGGGCTCCGGAGCGACACGATCGCTCCGTTATTCTACGTTCTCTCGGTCCACGGGCATCAGAGAGCAAAACAGCCTAATAGTTTTAGAGTGCCTCAACGATCAGGAATATGGATCTAACGTTCTCGTTTCGAACCGACGACTTTCGGTTCCGGAGCGACACGAACGCTCCATGATTCTCGATTATCTCGACACAGGTAAGAGACAGAGGAGAACAAGTGTATGGTTTTAGAGAGCCACGAGCACCAGGAATAAGGATCTACCGTTGTCATTTCGTTCCGTCGACATTCGGTTCCGGAGCGACACGAACGGGGACTTAGAATTTTTTCGCTCGGGCTCCGGAGCGACACGAACGGGGACTTAGAATTTTTTCGCTCGGGCTCCGGAGCGACACGATCGCTCCGTTATTCTACGTTCTCTCGGTCCACGGGCATCAGAGAGCAAAACAGCCTAATAGTTTTAGAGTGCCTCAACGATCAGGAATATGGATCTAACGTTCTCGTTTCGAACCGACGACTTTCGGTTCCGGAGCGACACGAACGCTCCATGATTCTCGATTATCTCGACACAGGTAAGAGACAGAGGAGAACAAGTGTATGGTTTTAGAGAGCCACGAGCACCGGGAATAAGGATCTACCGTTGTCATTTCGTTCCGTCGACATTCGGTTCCGGAGCGACACGAACGGGGACTTAGAATTTTTTCGCTCGGGCTCCGGAGCGACACGAACGGGGACTTAGAATTTTTTCGCTCGGGCTCCGGAGCGACACGAACGGGGACTTAGAATTTTTTCGCTCGGGCTCCGGAGCGACACGATCGCTCCGTTATTCTACGTTCTCTCGGTCCACGGGCATCAGAGAGCAAAACAGCCTAATAGTTTTAGAGTGCCTCAACGATCTGGAATATGGATCTAACGTTCTCGTTTCGAACCGACGACTTTCGGTTCCGGAGCGACACGAACGCTCCATGATTCTCGATTATCTCGACACAGGTAAGAGACAGAGGAGAACAAGTGTATGGTTTTAGAGAGCCACGAGCACCAGGAATAAGGATCTACCGTTGTCATTTCGTTCCGTCGACATTCGGTTCCGGAGCGACACGAACGGGGACTTAGAATTTTTTCGCTCGGGCTCCGGAGCGACACGAACGGGGACTTAGAATTTTTTCGCTCGGGCTCCGGAGCGACACGATCGCTCCGTTATTCTACGTTCTCTCGGTCCACGGGCATCAGAGAGCAAAACAGCCTAATAGTTTTAGAGTGCCTCAACGATCAGGAATATGGATCTAACGTTCTCGTTTCGAACCGACGACTTTCGGTTCCGGAGCGACACGAACGCTCCATGATTCTCAATTATCTCGACACAGGTAAGAGACAGAGGAGAACAAGTGTATGGTTTTAGAGAGCCACGAGCACCAGGAATAAGGATCTACCGTTGTCATTTCGTTCCGTCGACATTCGGTTCCGGAGCGACACGAACGGGGACTTAGAATTTTTTCGCTCGGGCTCCGGAGCGACACGAACGGGGACTTAGAATTTTTTCGCTCGGGCTCCGGAGCGACACGATCGCGTCCGTTATTCTACGTTCTCTCGGTCCACGGGCATCAGAGAGCAAAACAGCCTAATAGTTTTAGAGTGCCTCAACGATCAGGAATATGGATCTAACGTTCTCGTTTCGAACCGACGACTTTCGGTTCCGGAGCGACACGAACGCTCCATGATTCTCGATTATATCGACACAGGTAAGAGACAGAGGAGAACAAGTGTATGGTTTTAGAGAGCCACGAGCACCAGGAATAAGGATCTACCGTTGTCATTTCGTACCGTCGACATTCGGTTCCGGAGCGACACGAACGGGGACTTAGAATTTTTTCGCTCGGGCTCCGGAGCGACACGAACGGGGACTTAGAATTTTTTCGCTCGGGCTCCAGAGCGACACGATCGCTCCGTTATACTACGTTCTCTCGGTCCACGGGCATCAGAGAGCAAAACAGCCTAATAGTTTTAGAGTGCCTCAACGATCTGGAATATGGATCTAACGTTCTCGTTTCGAACCGACGACTTTCGGTTCCGGAGCGACACGAACGCTCCATGATTCTCGATTATCTCGACACAGGTAAGAGACAGAGGAGAACAAGTGTATGGTTTTAGAGAGCCACGAGCACCAGGAATAAGGATCTACCGTTGTCATTTCGTTCCGTCGACATTCGGTTCCGGAGCGACACGAACGGGGACTTAGAATTTTTTCGCTCGGGCTCCGGAGCGACACGAACGGGGACTTAGAATTTTTTCGCTCGGGCTCCGGAGCGACACGATCGCTCCGTTATTCTACGTTCTCTCGGTCCACGGGCATCAGAGAGCAAAACAGCCTAATAGTTTTAGAGTGCCTCAACGATCAGGAATATGGATCTAACGTTCTCGTTTCGAACCGACGACTTTCGGTTCCGGAGCGACACGAACGCTCCATGATTCTCGATTATCTCGACACAGGTAAGAGACAGAGGAGAACAAGTGTATGGTTTTAGAGAGCCACGAGCACCAGGAATAAGGATCTACCGTTGTCCTTTCGTTCCGTCGACATTCGGTTCCGGAGCGACACGAACGGGGACTTAGAATTTTTTCGCTCGGGCTCCGGAGCGACACGAACGGGGACTTAGAATTTTTTCGCTCGGGCTCCGGAGCGACACGAACGGGGACTTACAATTTTTTCGCTCGGGCTCCAGAGCGACACGATCGCTCCGTTATTCTACGTTCTCTCGGTCCACGGGCATCAGAGAGCAAAACAGCCTAATAGTTTTAGAATGCCTCAACGATCAGGAATATGGATCTAACGTTCTCGTTTCGAACCGACGACTTTCGGTTCCGGAGCGACACGAACGCTCCATGATTCTCGATTATCTCGACACAGGTAAGAGACAGAGGAGAACAAGTGTATGGTTTTAGAGAGCCACGAGCACCAGGAATAAGGATCTACCGTTGTCATTTCGTTCCGTCGACATTCGGTTCCGGAGCGACACGAACGGGGACTTAGAATTTTTTCGCTCGGGCTCCGGAGCGACACGAACGGGGACTTAGAATTTTTTCGCTCGGGCTCCGGAGCGACACGATCGCTCCGTTATTCTACGTTCTCTCGGTCCACGGGCATCAGAGAGCAAAACAGCCTAATAGTTTTAGAGTGCCTCAACGATCAGGAATATGGATCTAACGTTCTCGTTTCGAACCGACGACTTTCGGTTCCGGAGCGACACGAACGCTCCATGATTCTCGATTATCTCGACACAGGTAAGAGACAGAGGAGAACAAGTGTATGGTTTTAGAGAGCCACGAGCACCAGGAATAAGGATCTACCGTTGTCATTTCGTTCCGTCGACATTCGGTTCCGGAGCGACACGAACGGGGACTTAGAATTTTTTCGCTCGGGCTCCGGAGCGACACGAACGGGGACTTAGAATTTTTTCGCTCGGGCTCCGGAGCGACACGATCGCTCCGTTATTCTACGTTCTCTCGGTCCACGGGCATCAGAGAGCAAAACAGCCTAATAGTTTTAGAGTGCCTCAACGATCAGGAATATGGATCTAACGTTCTCGTTTCGAACCGACGACTTTCGGTTCCGGAGCGACACGAACGCTCCATGATTCTCGATTATCTCGACACAGGTAAGAGACAGAGGAGAACAAGTGTATGGTTTTAGAGAGCCACGAGCACCAGGAATAAGGATCTACCGTTGTCATTTCGTTCCGTCGACATTCGGTTCCGGAGCGACACGAACGGGGACTTAGAATTTTTTCGCTCGGGCTCCGGAGCGACACGATCGCTCCGTTATTCTACGTTCTCTCGGTCCACGGGCATCAGAGAGCAAAACAGCCTAATAGTTTTAGAGTGCCTCAACGATCAGGAATATGGATCTAACGTTCTCGTTTCGAACCGACGACTTTCGGTTCCGGAGCGACACGAACGCTCCATGATTCTCGATTATCTCGACACAGGTAAGAGACAGAGGAGAACAAGTGTATGGTTTTAGAGAGCCACGAGCACCAGGAATAAGGATCTACCGTTGTCATTTCGTTCCGTCGACATTCGGTTCCGGAGCGACACGAACGGGGACTTAGAATTTTTTCGCTCGGGCTCCGGAGCGACACGAACAGGGACTTAGAATTTTTTCGCTCGGGCTCCGGAGCGACACGATCGCTCCGTTATTCTACGTTCTCTCGGTCCACGGGCATCAGAGAGCAAAACAGCCTAATAGTTTTAGAGTGCCTCAACGATCAGGAATATGGATCTAACGTTCTCGTTTCGAACCGACGACTTTCGGTTCCGGAGCGACACGAACGCTCCATGATTCTCGATTATCTCGACACAGGTAAGAGACAGAGGAGAACAAGTGTATGGTTTTAGAGAGCCACGAGCACCAGGAATAAGGATCTACCGTTGTCATTTCGTTCCGCCGACATTCGGTTCTGGAGCGACACGAACGGGGACTTAGAATTTTTTCGCTCGGGCTCCGGAACGACACGAACGGGGACTTAGAATTTTTCCGCTCGGGCTCC